>NC_052358.1:41740137-42040137 GCF_009727055.1 Benincasa hispida
TAAAGCACTGAAAGTACCCCTGTTCCAACCCTAGCTGTCTCAACCGAGAGCGAGAAGAAAAGACGCGATGACACTAAGGTGTTTGGCAACATTCTGAGCAATCTAGAGCAAAGAGGTGGACTACCCAAGGTAGAGGTTGTAAACCAACCACTGTCGACGGAAGAGGTGGCGGTGGTGGTAAATGAAGAAGTGGTAGTGGCGGAGATAGTGGTGAATGAAGAAGAAGCAGGAAAAGGCACTCTGACCTTAGAGACTCCTGAGGTGACTGCCAACGTAGAAACATATAACGAACTCTCCAGAGTGGCGGTGGAGGAGGTTGCGGTGGCTGAAGTTGCGATGGATGAGGTTGCAATGGAGATGCAACCGGAAGTAGTTGAAGAGGAAAAGAAGAAGAAGAAAAGCAAAGGGAGAAAGGCTAGAGAAACTGAGTCATCTCATCATTGCAAGGGGAAAAAGAATAAAGAAAAGAAGGATGATGATGAAGATGAGGAAGAGAAGAAGGAAAGGAAAAAGAAAGAGAATGAAGAAAGAAGAATGCGCCGGCGTGAAGAAAGACGCCTAAAAAAGGAAGAAGAAAAGAAGCAGAGGGCTGCGAGCCTGGAAAATGATGGAGAATCAACCTATGTAAGGGAGAACAGGGGGGAAACAACACAATTGATGGAGCCAGCGCAACCTGAAACAATGCAATTGGTTGCGACGGAGGAAGGCGAAAAAGGAGAGATACCCCCCGGATGCGGCATCGCAAGAAGAATGCGCTGCAAAGGTCTATCGTTGACCCTTTAATTTTGATCAACGCAATAGAAGAAAAGGAAAGAAGGATGAAGGAGGAGGAAGAGAGACAAGAGAAAATGGAGCGGGCGAAACTCATCACCGTAGAAGGTGATAGAAGAAGAAGATTGCATGATGAGGAAGTTCGCTGCAATAACGAGATCTCAAAGCTTGAAGAAATAAGGCGGACTGAAGGGGAACAACGCCTTTTGTTGGCCTCCAAGCAGTTTGTGGAGGAGTTTGAAAGAGAAGTGAGAGAAGAGGAAGAAGAAGAAAAGAGAAAGAAGGAAGAAGAGGAGAAGAGATTGGAAGAGGAGAAGGAGAAGAAGCACGAAGCTAATAGAAGGCGCTTACAAAAGAAGAAAGGTAAAGAACTCACGGAGCGAGAGAAGAAGGAACAACGCAAGGAATGGGAAAGAAAACAAAGGCAACAATCTCGCCTTGTGTTGGTCAAAGGAAAGGGCAAAGCGGTCGCAGAAAGCAGCAAGCCCGCGTTGGCAAAGGCGCGCCCATCCAGAAAGAAAGAAAATGACGACTTGTTGATGGAGATTGGCTTTTACCCTGCGCCAACGCTACTACCTGACCTCATCACAAGCGTGATTGTGGAGCATGGCTGGGACACATTTTGCCAGTGCCTAGCCATTGTTGTTCTAAAGGTAGTGTGTGACTTTTACCATGGACGGCTGCATGGCACCAAGNAGAAAGAAAACAAAGGCAACAATCTCACCTTGCGTTGGCCAAATGAAAAGGCAAAGCAGTCGCAGAAAGCAGCAAGCCCGCGTTGGTAAAGGCACGTCCATCCAGAAAGAAAGAAAATGACGACTTGTTGATGGAGATGGGCTTTTACCCTGTGCCAATGCCACTACCTGACCTCATCACGAGCGTGATCGTTGAGCATGGCTGGGACACATTTTGCCAGTGCCCAGCCATTGTTGTTCCGAAGGTAGTGCGTGACTTCTACCATGGACAGCTGCATGGCACCAAGGACGTGGTGACCATAAAAGGGGAAGTGGTGCCTTTCAGCGCAAAGGACATCAATGAACTATACCAAATGAAGGATAACCCGGATGGCTGGGACACATTTTGCCAGTGCCTAGCCATTGTTGTTCTAAAGGTAGTGTGTGACTTTTACCATGGACGGCTGCATGGCACCAAGGACGTGGTAACCATAAAAGAGGAAGTGGTGCCTTTTAACGCAAAGGACATCAATGAACTATACCAAATGAAGGATAACCCGGATGCACCCTGTAACAAAATCATTGATGATCCCACAGAACAACAGTTAGAAGATGCGTTGCGAGTATTAACGCAACCGGGCACGAAGTGGTTGGTTTATTTAAAAGGCATCAAGACCCTGGCGTCTAAGACTCTGCTTCTGGAGTTAAGGCTTTGGGTTTATCTGGTTAAAAAGCGGTTGATCTCAACTTCCCATGACAAGACCATTTCAAGGGATCGAGTTATGGCCGTATACTGTATTGCGCGCGACATTCCTATCGATGTAGGCCAGTTGATCGCAAGTTAAATTTGAGGCTTTGTGGGGCACATTAGAGGACAATACTTCTTTCCATAGACTGTTTCAAGTCTGTGCCTGTCAGTGGGCATAGGCATTGAGGAGAAACCCATGGAAAAAGTCCATGGCCTTATCAATATCAAAATCTTGAGGCTGCTCCTCAAAGACTCCCCGCATTGCCCAGAGTTACCCTTAAAGAGGCCCACAATCAATCTCAATATGCCGCAAGAACCCAGGCCAAAGAGACAGCGCAGAGATGATAAGAGAAAAGGGAAAATCCAAGAAGAAACAACGCAAGATCCAGAACCTTTGAACCCTTTACCCTTAGAAATCCACCATCCAAGTCCTTCGAGCCCACCTGCACAACATTCTTCCCCACTCCATGAGCATTTTACCAACCTTCTTCTCACTCCAAATTCTCCAACCGCATACCCACCAATTTACTCACCTGCAGCTTCATCACAGCAACTTTCCATTCCACTGCCGCATATTGATGACCCACACGATTTGGGTGAAGGCACCTCTGCCCAACCCCAAAACGATGCTGGCGAGACATCGTAGGCACAACCTTCCATCCCCTCCTTGGCTTCAGAGTTAGCTGAAATGCGGTCTCTCTTCTCCCAACAATAACAACTCTTCGCTTAACAACAAGCCTTCTTCAACCAGAGGTTTGATGTGGTAATGGAGCAAATCAACAATATACAACGCAATGCTGCTACGTCAAGGGAGGCGTTGATCAATATTCAGCGCAATATTTATAAAGTCCATCGCCACCAAAGACAAATTACGAAGCGCAACCATGAGTACTTTAATTTTCTCACAGCTTATCTTCATGGTCCCATGATGCCTCCGCATCTCAAGCAGCAATTGAATTTTGAATAAGCTCCTGCAGTACCACCTCAAAATCCTCCTCCAGACCCTTCTGCTCCTCAACAATAATCTTTACATTTTTTTGCAGCCATTATATATTTTTATTCAGTTCATTATTTTTCTAAGTTAACAAAATTCTTTGATTCTTTGTATAGGCAACAATTTTTTTATTGCGTTAATTTTTAATTATTTGTATACTTTGTTAATATTCAATAAAAATGAGTACAGATTCACTCCTTTCTTCCTGTGCCTTTTTCTTTATCATCCTTTGTCAATATTTACGATGTTCTTAATCTTTTACTTTTGCATTATTCATTGCACTGCCATGATGTAATATATGTTTATACTCAGAAACATTTCCCATACTTTGTAAATCCTGACTAACATTTAGTTAATTCTTAGTTTAGCAGTACTTTACATTTTATCTTTCAAAGTTCTGCTCAAACTTTCTTTTTGAAATTTTTATTCCAAGTGTTTGTCTAGTCTATTCAAACAACGCAATAGGGACCTTACTTATCTTTAAATTTGGGGGTGGGGAAGGTCTGAGCAGATAAGATCAAGAATATGCGATCACTTTTAACTTAAAAAAAAAAAGAAAAAAAAAATTAAATTGCCAAACTCCAATGTCAGCACAAGGGAAAACTTCAAAAATGTCCCAACCTGATAAGAGTTTAGTTGTGAAAGGAGCCTGCTCGTAGTTGGATGTTTGTATGACACCCATAGGAGCAAGCCAAAATGAAAGTGGGTTTCCAAGAACAACGTAATATGAAAGAAAATAAATGAGTGTAAGAGACAACTCCTCTGAATATCATGAGTTAAAATTGAAATTGGCACACAACTGTAGTTGGATGTTCGCATGACACCCCTGAGAACAAGCCAAAACGAAGAGTATAACCATGACCAATAGTTTCTAATAAATAACACAAAGTTTTGCTACCGCATATAGATATATCAAGTTGTTTTGACAAAGAAGAGATAAACATTCTATTTTTAAAAACTAGAAAAGCATTTTTGATCAGAATTTTGTTATACAGAAGAATAAAGTAAGACTTTGTTAAGAATTAGCAAGGATAGAAGGAAATTGCGTTGTTAAGAAATGTGCCTAAGTATAACATTAGTAGTAGCCAATCGACGCAAAAATATAGGAGAGGAATTTAGCTTTATTGCCTTAGTAGAAGATATGCTTGAGGACAAGCATATATCTAAATTTGGGGGTGTAATAACTTGTAGAAATACAAGTTATTTATGCTGCCTTATTTAGATATTGCGGCTAAAAGAAAAGAAATATGCATCGATTGTATGAAAAGTAGCTCAGAAATACAAGAATTATAAATTATCGCAATTATACCCACTAACATCGTCAAGATGGTAGAAGAGGATATTTTTACCCTGTTTTGCAGGAAACCAAGTCACCGCTTGCGATCAAGACTCAATGAGAAACTGAACAATGCATCTCTGTCACATTGCACTCGTCAATCAACAATGAGGAGACGATTAACGCAATGACGGCGCAATGCGACAGTCGATCCAGAGCTGAATTTCAACCGCATGCGGTAATAAAAACAACACCGCATGCGAGCAACCGATCGAAAGATGCAGCTGAGCAACGCAAATGCGAAGGATTGTGACATGTGTACAATTAACCGTTGTGCAAATTTGATGGTCTGATTGCATAATAGAAGGAATATTTATTCCTCCATCTTCGGAATTTCCATAACAAGAAGTGGGGTCCACAAGCCAAGAGTCAAAGCTTTTCACCTATAAATACCCCCATAGAATTCAGAGAAAATATATTTGATACGGGTATAATTGATACGAGAGCTAATTAATGCTGGATTATTGAGAGAAAGGCTGAGCTGAGTACTAATCGGAAGAAATCCGAGAAGAGAAGAGACAAGACCGAGAGGTGAGTCTTAGTGCGAATCTGCCAGATCCCTGTCGTGAAGCTCTGTACTTAGATCCCTGCTACCGGTTGAGCGAGCCTGAGAGGGAAGCTCATCCTTCCGCACGGTCCATCCACGCCGGCAAACAAATCTCCATCCAGATCGGCGCTAAGACGTTGGCGCTTATTTGTATTTGTTTCTAACTCTATTTCATCAAGTGTATTTCATCTTCTTAATCTCTTCATTCACAAATCATGTATCAGACGCTAAATAATTTTATTGAATGTCTCGATCACTTTTATTATCACTTCTCTGTCTATTTTCGTTCCTCCATTAATCGTTTTCTCCATGAAGTTTTCTTAATACCTTGGTAATTAATATGGATTAAACGAGTAACTTAATCTGTGCTAAAGAGATAAATGTGTTTAGCTAAGGCATGCTAGACGACATCTTGACCTGTGAGAGCAGAAGTGAAGATGTCATTCTGATCTGTCGAGAGAAGGTTAGAAGAATGTGTTAACTAAAGCGAGTAGTACTTCCAGAGATGAAAACAACCTTGCATTCATTACGTTCATCCTTGTTTCACCACAGGGATATTTTAATAAAAGGATATTTAAAAAAGATCTTTTGCAAAAATCTTCTTTTAGTTTTATATTTCTTAGAAAAAATATTATTCATGAAATCATTTTTTATTTAATTATTTTTTTTAAAGGAAAAGTACAAAAGGAGAATTTAAAAATATCTTAACACATTGTTTGGCAAAAGCAAAAGACGTCCTATTATGAAAGTTTCTTTTTTTAAATGCATGTCTTCAACAAGTATTTAAAAAAAATAAAAAATAAAGTATATGATTACCCTTTTCCATGGTTCAAGGAAAATTAAGAAAAATGTTTTCCTTATTTTTTAACAATCAAATTCAGTAGAAAAAAAAAAAAAAAGAAAAAAATCAAATCTTTGCCTTCCAAGAATTCGAATATGTCATTATGAAATCATAACAAAATCAAACCTCCAAAAATTGTGAATTTCGTCATTGATGATTACAAGGGATGCAAAAATAGTGTACATAAGTCAAATGAATTTAAGTATATAATATGAAATAAAACAACAATGATATAAAAAACAAAAAACTACTATAAATTCATGCCAATCTATTATATTCAACCAAATATATAAAGAAAAATAACAAACTAATTATGCAATGAAAAATAAAATAATGATTTTACGAACGGAATTTATTTCATGCTCATAATCTGCCAAATGGGCATTATGCAAAACCTAGAACCATGACAAGTGGTGGGATAAAACAAGATCGAATTACATCAAACTTAAAGAAAAAAAATTGAAAAAAATCAGTCTAAACCTTACTCTTTCTATTGCTTGACAAAATATGAGACCCTTCTTTTAAAGTTGTGGAGCGGCTGTGTTGGTTGAAAGGGGTTTTGGGGAGTGTAGGTTTAAGGGGAAAAAATGGTGATTGAAAAAAAAAGCAAAGAAAGAGCACAGGTATAAGAAAAACTCAAAACTAATAGTTTTCTTTTCTTCCTCCCTATTCTCCTCTTATAAAATGTGTGTCATCGTGGCATTATCTTATAATTATGCAGGTGCAAAAAAGTGGATAATCAATTTTTCCCAATGCTTATACTGAGGCGTTGGGAATAAATCATCTCCTGACGGATGTTTGATTAGGGTCGAGATAAATTAGTTATCCCGATACCAACCCAAACACCGTTAGGAGAACTGACCTCGCCCAATGATTGTATGGTCGGTGAGAGAGGGTCAATTTTGAAAAAGATATTAGAATTTTTTCTTGAAGTTCTCTCGACAGTGGTAGGCACAGCCGTTAGAAGATCCTGATTATCCCGGCGAATTTTCTACCATCAGGCGTATGCCAATTTTATACTTATCCCGATGGTTTTTCCACCGTCGGGAGAGGATCGATTATAACCCTCCTTCTTTCCCTCATTTTCCCCACCGCCTGTGACCTTTTCCATTTTCTCTCTACCTAAACGTCTGTTTCTCTCCTCCCCACACAGACCGACTTCACAAACATCGTCGTTCGCTGCCAGTTCGCCGTCCTCTCCTCCCACAATTCGCTGTTAGCCGCCAGTAACTTTTCCCATCTTCGGTCTCTTCTTTTCCATTTTCATTATCATTTCCATTTTCTACTCCTTTTTTTTCCTTTTTAATCTATCTTCGTAGTTGTTATTGCTTGTTGATTCTTCTCCACCTTGTCGTTACGTTTTCTAGTGATTTTTCGGTGATTTTTTATGGTTTTGGTGATATCTTTAGTAATTTTTTGCTCATCGCTTTGTTTTGGTCGATGTTCTATTCAAACACGCACATTTTTGTGCTTATCACTTTATTTTATTTTTGCTTATACATTTTTACGCTTCTTGTTGATTGAGTTGTTTTGTGCTTAATAATCCATGTTTTTGTTTTGTTTTGTTGATTTGTTGATTAGTTCATTTATGTTCTTGCTTGCATAGAAATTGATGTCAAAATTTCTTTGTGAAACTTGTTTATTTCTTCCAGTTTTCAATGTGATTGATTTCTTTTTGTTGTTGCATTAGTAATTGATGTGTGTATGGAAAGTGGTAGATATATATTCATTGTGATTGTCCAACAATATATTTGGTACTTTTTTTTCTCCTAAATTGTAAGTTTATAGTATTGTATATGTCTTGATTTGTTTTTTTTTGTTTTGCATAGTGAAAGATAATAATTAAGTAAGATAAGAAGATCATCTTAATAATACAGAATAATCATGCAAATGTGTATCGCCTTTGTCATTTCACAACTTATGTATTGTTGTATAACATATATATTTTTGTTTGCACAGGAATAATGATAGGTCTTACAGCTCATGAAAGATAAATCAAGCTAGGTATGAATGATAGCTGGTAGAAATACAAGCTACTATAGCCTTTTATTTAGAATAATGAGGGCTAACAAGAAGAATATGCGTTGATAATACTAAGAATGCATGTGAAAAGTGAGCTTGCATCGATCAGCACTGAAAATCTCTGCTAACCCAATATTATGCGTTATTCTGCGTCAAAATGTCTATTTTCGTAGCTATCGCAGGAATCGATCGCATGCGTTGAATCCCAGACCATCGCAAAGTTGATCGCATGCGTCCATCACATAGATGTTGTGGCTACAGAGTAATAACCATGATAGAAGGGTGATCGCAAGGTGGGTGGAATGCGTTGGTACTTTGGAAAAACAAGCATGATCGCATACCTTGTGAGTATCAAAAGGATAAGATGATGTTGACATTTCACCTACCGCGTCAGAAGTGGCAGTGATTCAGAGCGGGACCACCAATGTTGTTGGCATATGAGCTCTATAAATAGAGGCTTTGAGCCCAAATTCAAGGTATCTGAGCTTCTGCCTTAAGGCAGATCCTTGTGATCACAGATGAGAGCATGAGCAAGATTTTCTTTGAGGATTCTTCACCTCCACAGCCCATTCCGAGTGACGACTGAAGTTTCGCCGGAGATAAAGCTAAAAAAAGACTACTCCACCACCCATCCATAGCACCACCGACAGCCTTGAAGTACATCTGATGGAAGCAAGAGATTGCCTACATCTAGCCCTCCATCTTTCTTCTTATCTTTGTATTGTATTACATTTTAGCTTAAGACATTAATACATTTTGTAATCAATGTATTTCTTTAGTTCCTTCAACACCGTCAATCCTCTTTTACATTTTCTTCTTTATCATCTTTTACATTCATTGCAAAGAGTTAAGGGAAGGTTACAAGAGTTATCGCATACTCAATCATGCAGTATAGAGATATGATGCATGTAGCAACCCACCAAGAGGTGTACGTTGTACGAGTATAACGAGTCAATCCTCTTTTCTTAATGTGAGGCTATCGCAATGCTTGTCTATGAGCTGAGTAGCTATAATCACTGCCCGAGAGAGTAAGTAGTGGAATTCACTAAGCAAAGTAAATAGTATTCCTAAAGATAGGAATAATCTTATGTTCAACGCAACCATACGTTATAGAGATATAAGCATGAGGCTGACCACCGAGAGGTGTGTGATGCGTTAGTGTGGTGAGCTGGGATTACCCTTACGACCAAGCTTAACGCCGCAATGAATCTATCCCCTCCACAATTCTATTTCTTAATGCATATTATTACGCGTTAACAATTGCCGCATCTCTACCAATTCTCATAGTTAAACTTCCATTGCTCAATCTATTTAGTTAGGAGTAGGAGTAGTGTATAATCCTTTAACTTTTTTCTTTCTGCTTTTATTCATCGCCTCAAACGCATTACTTCACAAACATTATTGAGTAACAAGTCCCTGTGTTCGACTTCGGATCACCCCGATAAACTTACGTTCTCGTTATACTCGTCGAGAAAGCGAGAAAACTTGTGACAGGAACGCATGATCATCACATACATGCTTAAACACATATTGTATATTTTCTATGTCCAACACATGACCATCTATGCATGAAGATTAACGCATAACATAAGATGCACGCATATATATTTTTCTTCCTTTTTCCAACGCATCAATGAGCTCTTCAACTTTCGTAGTAAACTAAATAGAAGACTATATATGTTGTTACCTAGTAGTATTGAGTTTATGTTGGGTTTTAAGTTCTATATTGACTTTGAAATTCAAATATGTTGATATGAGTTGATTTGTTTCAATTCTTAATATTCTCAGTTGAGTTTTAAGTTCTATATTGAGATTGAGATTGAAATATGTAAATTCGAGTTGGTTGTTTCAATTCATTAATGTTCTTAGTTGAGTTTTAAGTTTTATATTCATTTTGAGATTGGTATATGGTATATTGAGTATTAAATTTATTTAAATTTGTATTTTGTAGGTATCTTGAGATTATGTTGAAGATACATCTCCCGAAAAGCTTAGTTAGGTTGTAGAATTGTGTTCTATAAGTAGTTTGTTATTATCTAATGTTACTTTGGAGTTAAGGATTTGTTGATGTTATGTTATATTTAAGATAAATAGTATTAGTGATTGTTTACTTGATAAATTCTTAAGATTCAAACATGTTTATTTGTAAAATTATTATAGTTTATTTGATATTTGTAAGATTCAAATAGGTATGACATTTGTAAAGAAAAAAACAGATATAAAATATATTAAATAAAGTAAAAAGTTAATGACTTATATCCCAATGGTCTAAAGGTTGGAAAAAATGTAATTTCATGCATTTTTTAACTTTTTCCGACGCTAAAATAGATTACCGTCGGCATAAGTAACCATATCTCAATAGTCTAGGGGTCGAACAAAATGCAATTTCACCCTAAAATTGTTCAACGTTAACTTTTGCCGAAGGTAGTATCGTAGAGAAAGCGTCGGGATAAGTAACAATATCCCGACGACCAAAACAAACCGTCGACATAAGCTGACTTCTCCCGACAGTTGTAATTTATTCTTACTATCGAGAGAAATGACTTATCTCGGCGCCAAAAGGAACTGTTGGCATAAGTTGACATCTCCCAACAATTGTAATTTTTTTTTACCGTATGAGAGAAAGGATCTATCCCGACGGTTTCGTTTAGGGTCAGCAAAAAGGCCCCATCCTTGTGATCTGTCGAGATATCTTTTTTCCCTACGCCACGACTTTTTTGGATTGGGAAAGTTTTCCACGACGGTGCTTTCTCAATGATTTTGCGATGATTGGATTACAATCGGGATAGGTTGTGTCGACGATTTTTTGAACTTTTGTCGACGGTTTCCATCGTTGGGAAATGTTCAAATTCTTGTAGTGAATCTTCTAGGAATACAATATTATCTACTACTCTCAATTCATAATTTGATACCATTAAATGACATATTAACTTGTTATGAATTTATTTTATGGACTCATAATTCTTGATGTTACTATCATGACAAAGAATGAACAAGAAAAGTTCTGGCTAATTATTGTAGTTCTAGAACTTCTTCCAATAGATCCAACTTAGGTGACAGGCAAGTTTTGTTCATAAAATAATATGCAAAATTAATCACTCAACAACCGTAGAACAAGATAGAAAATAAGATAATGTAAACAATAAAGACAACGAAGTTGTTAAGAAGAAGATTCAATCATAAATTAGACGCTAGAAGTTTATCATAATAGAAAC
This sequence comes from Benincasa hispida, assembly GCF_009727055.1. NCBI lineage: Eukaryota > Viridiplantae > Streptophyta > Magnoliopsida > Cucurbitales > Cucurbitaceae > Benincasa > Benincasa hispida. Next base: position 41,751,286 of record NC_052358.1, read on the forward strand.
TAAGACACTCATATAAAAAAAAACAAAAAAACATCCATAAAATAAGGTCTATTTAGTAACAATTTCGATCTCGTTTGATAATTATTTGATTTTTTTTAAAAAAAAAAACTAAACATACTTCATCCACATTTTTTATAATGGTTTGCATCTTTCTTTTAAATACAATGGTTAAATTCTTAGCTAAATTTCAAAAACAAATTTTTTAAATCATTGGTTTTTTGAAAGCTACATGTTTTAGTTCTCAAACTTGAATCATTGGTGAAAAATAGATAAGAAATGAGAAAATTTAAAGGTAAAAGTAATATCTTGAGACTTAATTTTTAAAAACAAAAATGAAAAACAAAATAGATACCTCTCTAAACTTTCTTTATGTAAAAATTAAAAATAAAATAAAACAAGTTTGAGCAAAGAAATAAAGTAAAACATAACAAGCTAAATAAGTGGACAGCACAAAAAGAAAAAGATTTGATCAAATGAGTGCCGCACAAATACCGTGGAGTACTTCGTTTTGTGTTTGTACTACAATTTTTTTTTAAACTTATGGATAATTAATTTAATGGTGCTCTTGGTGGACACTCCATGTCATTTTTAAATGAGATGAGATTGACCTGAATATTAATTAATTTTATGGTACATCTTCATTGCATTAATTATATCCACTAATATACAAAATACAAAATATATCATTACTTAATTTGTTCTATTAATTTTAATATGCTTTTGATGACATGTAAGTTAAATTTAATTTTGTATCTCAATTGCATAATGTATATACTTTATATTTATATTTCATATGTTAGTTAATTGATATACTAGATTTAGAGAGAAATAAATACATATATCAACAATATTAGTGATATATCAAATATGAAGTATATCATTGAAAATGATATATTGGTATTTGAAATTTTATATCACTAAAAATTCAAAATAAATTTTATGTATATCATTAGTGTATCAATAGTTTATTAACATTTGATCAATTGCAATACTAAGTATTATATTTGTGTATCAAGAGTTTATAAATTCATTAAATATTAATTTAAAATTTAACAACAGTATATCAATAGTATATTTGTACTCATTAAATATTCATTTCAAGTATTTAATTAGTGTATTACGTAATTTCGCCCGTTCTACTTCCGTGCCGGAGGAAATGGGATGAGAACCCTAGCTGGCGTCAGATCATTCTCGAAAACGGCGAGGCCAAACACGGCATTAATAGTATATCTACACTCATTCTAAATCTATTTCAAATCTAATATTGGTGTAGTGTCACTTATATTCATATTATATTCTAAATTAAGTTTGAAGTATAAAATTGGTATATTAGCAATATATCAATGTCAATTCAAAATTCATTTCAAATATAATATTAGTTTATCCTTAATATATCAATACTTCTTAAGTTTACATTTATTTTAATATATCAGTAGTAGATCACCACCCATTCAAAATTAGATTTAAAGTATGGCATTGATGTATCAATAGTTTATGAACATACATTAATACTTACCAATGAGACAAATTGAACCATTATAAATTAATGATGATGTAAAAAAATATAATATTCTTAAACAAATGAATAAATATTCAAATTAAGTCCACGGATAATAATAAGTACATGAACACTTATCGACAGACAAATTTTATATAATGAATGATAACTTTGGTATAGTAATTATATAACTAACCGATGTACCAAATATAAAGTATATTAGATTGAATGATATATCAAATATAAAGTATACACATAAACTTATACAATAAATATCAAGTATATTAGATATATTATTGATATATATGTTGATACACCAAAGAGGGTAAAAGGGGAATAACACAAAATGAAAATCAGATTTAATAATTTTTTAATTGTATTTGTAAATTTCAAGAAACCATTGCTAAATTTACAATATATATATATTTGTTAGTCTTGCTAATGTTCTTAGGATAAATGACAAGTTTGGTCCCTATGGCTTGAAGGAAGTAAAAATTTAGTTCCTATAATCTTTATTTTTTTTATTTTTTTTATTAAAAAAGTTCTTATAATTTTAAAAATTAGAATTTAGTTCAGTAACTAATTTTTTCGAAACGTACTATCGACAACATATTTTCTATTTAACCTAAAATTAATTTAGATGCTCCTTTCTAAATGTTCTAAAACACAATTTAAACATAATATTTGATTCATAAGAAATAGTCTTATATCTTGTCTATATGGTTATGAATCAAGACAACTTTTGTATAAGTTAGCTAGTTTGAAGACAACTGATGAGTTAAGATATTATTAATTATTGATGATATATTTTAAAAATGAAATGTAATTTTAGTCGCTAATATATTTTTATTTTTTTAAAAAAAGTTAACACGTGTCACACGTATAACCTGATTTTAAATTGGATCACAGAATAATTTTGCTAACGGTATATAAATATTAAAAAAAAATAAGTATTCGTCTGAAAGTCATTTTAAAAATTAAATATTTCCCTCTTGAAAGGGAAGTTTGTTAAGAAAATTTAAAATATATTTTGAGTGATAATATTAAATGCCTAGTTCCTGTCTCTTATACACATCTAGATGTGTATAAGAGACAGATATATATATATTTTAAAAAAAAAGCAACACAAAATTAATACTAAATTATGACAGGTCCATGAATTTTTTTAAAAAAATATATCGTTCATTAATTTTAAAATGTTCCAAATTTCTATCTAATATTAATATAATAGGTCCCTAACATATTCTAACATTTATCTTGGAAAATAATGAATTTATCAAACATAAAATTGTAGTAAGACGTTGACATTTTGATTATATATCCAATAGGTTTGTTAAATTTCAAAACACTTTCTAGACCTAATCAGATAAAAAATTGAAAGTTTAAAGATTTATTAAACACAATAACAAAAAAATTAGGCTCCGTTTTGTAAGTATTTAGGTCTCGTTTGATAACTATTTCGTTTTTCATTTTTTTATTTTAGAGCACTAAGCATATAGACACCACTTTCACATTCAATTTTCATTTGTTATCGAATTTTTACTAATGTTTTAAAAAATCAAGCCAACTTTTGAAAACTAAAGAAAGTAATTTTTAAAAGTTTGTTTTTCTTTTTAGAATTTGGTTAATAATTCAACCATTATACTTAGGAAAGATGCAAATTATTGTAAGCAATGAGGAGAAAATAAGCTTAATTTTCAAAAACAAAAAATAAAATTTGGTTACGAAATAGGACCTTAATTTTTTGATTTTAATTTTTGAAAATTAAACCTATAAATACCATTTCACTTTTAAATTGCTTGCTTTGTTTTCTATTTTCTACCAACATTTTCTAAATTAACCAAAAACTAAAAAACGTTTTTAAAAACTTACCTTTGATTTTTAGAATTTGGTTAAGATTTTAATTCTTTTATTTAAGAAAAATGAGAAAATACACAAATATATATAAAAAAAAAAATCAAATAATTACAAAATGGAGTGTTAATTTATTGGATATTATTTTGATAAAATTGAAAGACATCTTAAACAGACTGATGTAAAAGTTATGAGAATCAAAATTATGTGGAGGTACAATAGGAGATATAAGACATATTTGACCTAAAGAATAGAAGCTCAAAAGTGTACCAGTTAACTCCACTCCTTATTTGATAAATAAAAATAATCCGACCACTAAAAGAACATCTAATATAATATATGTTATTAAACAATTCTTCAGTCATTCTTTGTCCCTGTTCGCCTCTTAGACTTGTGCCCAAAATGGTTTCAAAGTATTGCAAACTTCTTTTATAAGGGCTACAGTAATCTCCCAATACACCAAATGACCCATTGATAAGCCATATGGCTAGGTTCTTGTATGCATTTTCAAGCCATTTCATCCTGTTTCTCTATCTTCCTCTCTCTGTTGTCTCTGTTTCTTTCAAAATAGACCAATTCAAGTCCAATGATAACACCATACTTTATCAAGGAGATGCTATTGTTTTTGGTGGAGAGATTTTACTAAGTGACCCTGAATTTCATTGTCATGTTGGTCGAGCTATTTACAAAGATACTATCCCAATTTGGGATTCTGAAACAGCAAAACTCACTGATTTCACGACCCATTTCACCTTCACCATTGATACAACAAAAGCTTCACCCTACGGCCAAGGCCTTGCTTTTTTCTTGGCTCCATCTGGGTTTCAAATCTCTCCAAACTCAGCCGGTGGGTTTCTTGGCCTTTTCAACAAGACCTACAGTAATTCAATTACAAATCAGATTGTTCATGTTGAGTTTGATACTGGCATAAATGGCTGGGATCCTCCATATGAACATGTGGGCATAAATGTTAACTCCGTTTCTTCTTCTAATCACACTCGTTGGAATGCTAGCTTACATAGTGGGGACGTTGCTGATGTGTGGATTTCCTATAACTCAACCATTAAAATCTTGAGTGTATCTTGGAAATACCAAAAGACATCCACTTTATTAGAGAATACCACTCTGACTTATCCTATTGATTTAATGACAGTTCTTCCACAACAGGCGACTGTGGGATTCTCAGCCGCAACTGGTGCTTATTTAGAGAGACACACGGTATCTTCCTGGGAATTCAACTCTACTTTGGACGTGAAGCCAACAGGTAAAAGTACTGGAAACAAAGTTAGTGTCATTGTAGGTGTAATGGTTTCAGTTGGATGCTTAATTCTCGTGGCAATAATAGTATTTGCTGTACTTTGGAAGTTGAAACAAAAGAAAAGAAAAGCAGAGCTAGGAAATCACGAGGAAGTAAATTTGACATCCATTAACGATGACTTGGAAAGAGGGGCTGGACCCAGAAGGTTTTCTCACAAGCTTCTTGCCATGGCAACCAACAACTTCTCTAAGGAAAGAAAGTTAGGGGAAGGAGGATTTGGTGCAGTGTATAGAGGCTACATACCAAACATAGATTTGACAGTGGCTGTGAAGAGAATCTCAAGGGGTTCGAGACAGGGGAGAAAAGAGTACATAACTGAAGTGAAGATCATTAGTCAGCTTCGACATCGAAATTTGGTGCAACTCATTGGTTGGTGTCATGATAAGGGGGAGTTCTTGTTGGTTTATGAATTCATGTCTAATGGTAGTCTTGATTCTCATCTCTTTGGTAAGAGAACCCCTCTTGGTTGGGGTGTGAGATACAAGATTGCTTTAGGTTTAGCCTCTGCTTTGCTATATCTTCATGAAGAATGGGAACAATGTGTGGTTCATAGAGATATTAAATCTAGTAATGTCATGTTGGATTCAAACTTCAATGTCAAGCTTGGAGATTTTGGACTCGCTCGATTAATGGACCATGAGTTGGGTGCTCAGACAACTGGGTTGGTAGGAACTTTGGGCTACTTAGCTCCTGAATACATAAGCACAGGTAGAGCAAGTAAAGAATCTGATGTGTTCAGTTTTGGAGTGGTTGCTTTGGAGATTGCCACCGGAAGAGTGTCGAGAACTTCGATGGAAAAGGATTCTCATAAGGGTTTGGTGGAGTGGGTTTGGGATCTTTATGGGAGTGCACAACTGATTGATGGCGTGGATGAGAAATTACAATCGGAATATGACAAAAAACAAGTGGAATGTCTAATGCTTGTTGGATTATGGAGTGCTTATCCAGACCCTAATCTTAGACCTTCCATAAAACAAGTGATTCAAGTTCTTAATTTTGAGTCTGTTGTGCCCAATCTTCCGAATAAAATGCCTGTTCCTACATATAATGCTCCTTCTACATCCATGAGCTCAAATGAAACTACTTTTACAGTTAGTCTTGACATGGGTCGTTGAGCAATGAGCGAAATGTGTCTTGGTTAAGTTGCATCTCTATTGTGTTATGTTTCCTTGGTTATACAGTTATTTGTGAGGGACACTAAATTGTCTTGTTTAATTCAGTCTACCCAATTCGTCTACTTGAAGGTCTTTTTCTATAGATTTAATATTTACTTTATATTTTACACACTCTCGTTTTGATGGTGACCTCTTTCTTTCTTTTTTTCTTTCTTTCTTCTTCTTTTTTTAAGTTTATCTTAGCTTTTAGGATTGTATTATCATGATTGACCAAAGTTTTTATTAGTAAATAAAACTCTTTTTCTTTTGAAATTATGATTGGATCAAACAAATCTTTGAAATATAACAAATTTTCCATCATTGGTCTCCAGATGGATAATTGATTGATGTCAATTTATTATTGAATTACCTCCAGTATTACTAGTAGACTCCATAACAATGATTAAATTAAAAAACTTTCTCTGATACCAACTCATAGGATCTAAATAATATAACAACAACAACCCACTAGTATCTCCTCCAAAACAATCAACCAAACAATTGTTCTCCAAAATACCACAAATTAACTAACTAAATAATTACCAAGCAAAGCAATAAACCATAAAATTCGGGAAGATTAAAAACAAATAGCACACATGATTTGTTCGTGGAAAACCCTTCCGATGTGAAGAGTAAAAACCATGAGACTTGTGAGGAGTCTATCCTTTTCAACTTCTCTTATTATCATAAAATTGTGGGAAAAAGAACCAAAATCAGTGATACAAAGGTTTACTACCCATCAATACTTGCATACATAAAAGATGAATACTTGAGAGATAAAAAGAATGAAAATCACCCATCTTTACAGATTCTTTTCGGCAATGATTACGAACAAACCAAAACTTCAAAAAACAATCAACCGTTCAAAACAAGAAATTTTGTATCCCAAATAGACTGACCAATTTCAGCACGATCCAACGGTTTAAACCACAGAAAGTGACAACTTTATGAAAGCTGCCATTGAAAAACCAAACTACTATCTTCTCTCCGATTTTCTGCTTCTTTTTCCCTCTTCTTCCCTTAGGTCATCCCTGTATCAAATAAAAGAAGAATATTTGTAATAGATAGTAGAATAAGGGAAAAATTCTAAAATTATATCATATCTTTAAAATATTTGCAAATATAAAATTGTTGATTAGTCAACCTTTGAATTATTTTAATTTTCAATTTCGCTCTTTCTTGTCTTGTTGTGTTGCACGCTTTATTCTTCATTTTTTTTTCTTTCTTTTCTTCAATTTTATTTTCTTTCATTTCTTCCGTTTTTGTTTCTTCCCTTTTTTATTTTCTTTCCTTTATCAAGTTTTTGCTTCATCTTTTTTTTTTTTAAATTTTTTTTGTTAATTTCTTTCCTTTTCATCTTCTTTTCTTTGTTTTTTTTTTCTTTTGTTTTTTCTTTTCTTCCTCCGATTTTTGCTCATTTTCTTTTTTTTTTCTTTCATTTCTCCGATTTTTGCTTATTCCCTTCATTTTTTTTATATTTTTATTTTCTTTCTTTCTCCAGTTTTTGTTTCTTCCCTTTTTCTTAATTGTATTTCCATTCTCCAATTTGTGCTTCTTCTATTTTTTTTCTTTCCTTTTATTTTATTTTATTTCATTTATCCGATTTTTGCTTCTTTTTTTCATCAGAATTATGAGGCTTGAATTTCGTATCCAAGACTTGGAAGTATCCAATTCATAAGTGACTTAACCCCAACAAGCTAATCATCAAATTTGATTATTATAACGAAACATTAAATATAAATAGCAAATGAAAACGAATTTGAAAAAAACTACTTTTTTTAGTCCACGAATTTACGCGACTTTTAGAAACATTTCTTAAAAGTTTGAAATAAAAACGAGAATAGTTATTAAACAAGTTGATTTCTCAAAAAATGAGAAATGTGAACGATATCAAACAGATGAATAGTTTTTTTTCCTTTTTATAAGACTTTAAGAGTATGACGTCTATCATAAATAAACTTGAAAAGTGGCATAAATGACTCAAAGTGAATGGTACAAATTGAAATATTTGTGTATTTGTGTACTATAATATTTGTGTGTTGATAATAATAATTATTAGTGATATTAGTGATATTGGTAATAGAATTTAGGTGATATCCATATATTGATGATATCAATAATATAAAAGTCAATTCCATTTGATGAAAGTCTATCATTGATAGATACTGTTAAAAGTTATTGATGATAGCTACTGATTAAAGCTATCAACGATAGTCATAGCTATTAGTGATATCAGTGATATGACTTTGGTATATATCAATAAAATGAATGATATTGATGATATTGATGATATTGATGATATGAATTAGGCAAATATCAGAGATAGATAGTTATAGACATCTTATTGTTAGATAGATAGTTATAGACATCTTATTGTTAGACTTCTGTCATTTAAAGGTTTAAATGTTAATCTCTGAAATATGATAGTTTCCTTTCAAAAGTTGATAACTACTTATAAAAGTCTACCATTGATATCCATTGAGAGTCTTAGGTATTAATATTTCAAGTATGATTACAATTGATCAAAGTATATCAATGATAGCCATTGAAAACTGATAACTAATTTAATGATGATATTTCAAATGTTACTATTTTAAGGTTGTATTAACATTTTTCAAATTGAAAGCTTTCACTGATAGCAGCTATCAATGATAGCAACTGATAGTAGCTATTAGTGATATAGTTTTCAACTTGAGAAAACTAGAAGAAGAAGCATGAAATGTTGGGCTGTATGTGGGCTTTTTAGTCATTTACCTATATAACTATCACTGATAATTACTATTAGTGATATTTGACGCTAATTTTGTACTATATTCCTAATATGTTTATCTTTATCTTTATTTTACATTTTTTATTATTTTTGCCCTAATTGTTATTTGTGCAACCAATCCTATTTATTACCGCTGAAAAGTGGACCTTTGAAATTCTGAATGTTGTTTTGTTACCCAACATAAATTATTGAGTTACATAGAGAAAAGTAATGACTGGAAGGATAAAAATCTTAATAGCATCTTAAATCTATTTACATTCTTTTATAACTATATATTAATTTTTTTTTCCTGATAATTCTGTTTGTGGAAGGTTGCAATGCCAAGTATATTCAATGTTTCATCAGTCAATATTGTTTCCTAAGAGAGTTTCTTTTCTGGAGTGTGAATTGCTAGCACTTCATTCCATCTAATGTTTTACCTGCATGTATTCAAACTTCAACTTTCCATGGATTTACTATTTCTATTGGAAAATTGTATACTTTGATTTTTCTAGCCTAACATAGAATGTAAAGAAATGTGAGTTGTTTCCCAAAAAGTCATACAAACAGGCCTATATGAAACTGCAAAGAAATGTGCATATAAACGAGAAGAGATTGATAAAAGTTTCGAACATAATGGAAAAGTTTTATTCGACGGTTTGTGTAAGGCTTAACTTATTTATTTATTTATTTTGGTTTTAATAGAATGTAAATACTAATTTATAAATATACTGAATGTTAATTTGGATACTAATTGTAGTTTGTGGATGGATGGTTGTTCATATATATTATAGAATTTTTTTATGTTTCCGATTGTAGCTTTTAGAGGGACGCATGGTATCATATGTGATAGAGAAGTGTCGAATGATGTACTTGATTATACTTTTATAGAAGTTCTTTGTTATTGCATAATGTATAGAAGCAAGGAGAAATTGACGAGCTCATAGTAGAATAGAATTTTTTTGTTGCAAGTTTTGTATATGGTATATTTGCTTATGGGTATTTGCTGCAAGTATTTAATATTTTCTATTGTCTTAAAAAGAATGGAATGTCACACCTCCTCTCTGATCACCTGCTCTGCGTGAACCAAGAGGAGATGCAAGGACAACAAATATCAACCCTCTTCTAACACTTATTGTCCCTAAAAGCGGATAGGAGTGAATTGCGTCTTGTACCCTATATCTATAGTTATTTACCCGATCTTACCCCTGAAATGGGACACTTATTGAGCCGGCGATGTTGAGTCAACCCTCATCCATGCAAATCTAAGGATAATGTCGAATAAACAGGAGTTCATAATTAGCTCAGGATTAAGGTCAAGTTACTTAGGTCATCTCTTTGAAATAGTCAGTCTTAAACAGTAAATAGGGTTATAAAGTAAGAGTGACTTATTTGTTGGTCTGATCTTATGCAAACTCATTGCATAGGGCGCCCCCACTTCTCATGTCAATACATCAATGAATCAGGATCACTTCATTTGCAGAACTTTACAACAAATTGTAATAACTACGAGTGGGCCGCACCCAATAGTGTTACCAGAATAAGGTACCCAGCCTTATTCGTATACTATAGAGCATTTTGGCTATTTACTAAACTTGATCCACTCTTATGTCTCCACATAAAGTTCACGTATTCATATAATAGCCATGGATCTTTAGTTTATTGGAGTCTTTATATGTTCAATTCACATATTCAACAACAGTTTTATTGAATAAACGTCAATAACATCTTTATTGATAATAGAATATATTTAACATTACAAACTGCGAGTTTTAGGACATACAACCCAACAAACTCTCACTTGCACTAAAACTCCAGTAGATTTTACATTTTCAGATCCTCCATTTCCCATAGGAGCAGTCAAACCCTCCATTTTCATATCTCATAAATTAGCAGCCCTAACGATGCTACCGAATTGGAGGGTCAAAGTTGGGAAACGACCTAAGAAATCCTATCCATTTTTGGAGTTTGAGTTGTTCTGAATCCTATATTACAACCCTTTTAGGAGATAGCCGTGGTTAGCAACTAGCTAATGTCGACTTAAAGATGACAAGCAAGACAACATAAGAATCTCACGATCCAAACTAACAGAAGAGACAGCATAACACGTTGACACACATCTTTTACCCACTTACTATGATCTGCTTTCCCTATTCACCTTGCTATTGACCCATGAAAACACTTTTTGAATAGAGGTCCCTTCCAGGGTGACAAGAAACGTTGCATGGATCTCACGGTGTGAATTCTTAAGGATGTAAGAGCTAAGAACAACATATCTTATATGTTATTAATCTCCTACTGAAGTGTACTATTTGTTTTTAAGTAAATCTTTACTTAGGAATATTCCGACTAATTAAACAACCTAAGTCTATGTATAAAATCATAGTATAACTCTTATACTAGGATTTAACCTAGGTTATCTAGGTGAGGAACCAATTTTATTACCATACAGCACTCATGCATACTCATAAAACTAGGGTTATTGACTTAGACGCCAATTTGATCTCGAGGTAGGAGGTGTTCCGTAAACCGTCAACTTAAGTACCCCAAGCTTAGACAAGATCTCCCCAGGTAAGTAAACAACTCTTGTTTTACAAGTAATCGACTTATTCTAACTCTTAAAAAAAGGTGATTCAAATGCACCAATTAACCCTAGGTGAGCATGCATCTTATCTTTGTTAAAGATTTTAAAAGTCTAGGTTATTTTACAACAATTATAAAAATAAATTATAACATTCATAACCCTAGAACATTCATCTATAATGTGCTTCCTTAAAAAGACATGCTTTAATATAACACTTATATTAAAACTAAGTATGCATACTATATACATTATAACACTTATAATATATATCAAATGCATGCGACATGCTTATCCTATGATGAGGTTTTATAAAAGAAAAAAAAAAACTATATGGCATACTTTATGTACACATAATAAAACAATATCATACATCACATGCATCTATAGCATGCTTCCTCTCTGTGCTCGATCGACACCACCAACGGTAAATCCTCGCTTTTCTCCAGTTGAAGAACACGGTAGTGGGACCATTTTGTTAGTGAAGATAAGGCAACTTCACTCTAGTAAAAGGGAGAGTAAAGAGATTTTGGTGGAAAAGTCAAAAGTCAAAGAAGTATTAGTTCTTATATATTTCAAAAACCAAACTATTTAAAGACAAATTACATGCAAAATCCTATCTTGCATGTCTTCCACCTCAAACTCCACTAGCATGTAATCTTTAGTTGTCAAGCTTTGAAAGTGCGACTTCAAAGTTCACTTACTTAGTAGGAAAATCCAACAATTGGATTTTTCCACTAACCAATTTATAAAATAAATAAATCAATTTTTTATGAATTTTTTTTCATAATTTAGAAAATATTTAAAAACAAATTTAATATCACATATTAAATTTTTTTTTGACACCTAACTTTGATTAATCATATTAATCAAGTTTTTAAAAAAATTTCAATGTTCAAGAATACTCTAAAAAAAAAAATTAATTATTTAATTATTTAATTGTAAATTATATCTCATATAAAATAGAAATTTTTCTAAACCCCGAATTTAAACATTTCAAATTCTTACTTCACCTAGTTCTTCAATTTTGTTGGTAGTGAGCTAGTAGTGAGACCTGATGGACCTACAGATCATGGGATCCAATGATCCGAGACTAACCAGCCAAACTCTTTAACCTAGTAAATCAACATTCGTTAACTAACAGGACTGTTCACTATAGCCTGTAGTTGCACTCTTCTCACTGTAGATATATTATGTATCTATTTGATATAACCATGATAAGTAAGTCAACCCTTCACTGGTTGTCCGTAATAACAGCTGGTATAAGTTGTTTTACCCTCGAGATTACATCTTGCTCCTTAAGTTCCACTGATCCTTTAATGAATAATTAGTTTGTGATTCAATCATTAAACTAAGTACCTCTCGGGCCAATAAGAGGGTGGGGCCCCTTATTCAAGACCTAGAGTCAGCACTTAAGAGAACAACCTCTCCACTATCTCTAAAAGAGAGTAGGAGTGAATTTTTTCTTTTTGCACCCTATGTCCCCAGCTATTTACCCAGTCTTATCCCTGAAATGGGAGACTTATTGAGTCGGCGCTGTTGAGCTAAACCTCACCTATGAAAATCTAAGGATAATGTAGAATAAATAGGAGTTCATAGTTAGGTCAGGATTAAGGTCAAGTTACCTAGATCATCGCTTTGAAATAGTTAGTCTTAAACAATAAACAACGTTATAAAGTAAGAGTGACTTAATTGTTTGTCCGATCTTATGAAAACTCATTGCATAGGACACCCCCACTCCTCATGTCAATACATGAACGAATCAGGATCACTTCGTTTGCAGCACTTTAAAACAAATTATAACAATTATAGAGTGGGCCACATCCAATAGTGTTACCTGAATAAGGTACCCAGTCTTGTTCGTATACTATAGACCATTTTAGTTATTTACTGAACTTGATCCACTCTTATGTCTCCACGTAAAGTTCATGTATTCATATAATAGCCATGGATCTTTAGTTTATTGGATTTAGTTTTTACAAGTCCAATTCACATATTCAACAATAGTTTTATTGAATAAACGTCAATAACATATTGATAGTAGAATATGTATTGAAGGAACTCTATATCTAGAGGACTTTTGAGTGGAAGCAAATCATTCCAAACTCCATTGTGAAAGGACTCAAACATTTACAATCATACAGAAACGATTATTCATTAATCAATAAAATTACAGCATGGCTTTGAATCAAATACAAGGGATAAAAGAAACAATACCTTTCAAGTGTTTCCCTCGATCAAACTCGAATGCAATGATCAAGAACTTAAACTCGATCTCCCTCGAACACCAACAATGAGTATAACTCGATCCTCAATCAATTGAATACAACCACAAGATTACCTTTGTTTTCTCGATGTAAGAATCCAGGAGTTGTGGACTTTGTATAATTTTTACTACTATAAAATCTAAATTACTTGACACTTGTAGTTTTTAATTACTTGACGTTTCTTTGGAAGAAAAGTCAAGTAATGACCTTTTAGAAAAGAAAATGTCAAGTAAAAGGGTTAAAAAAGCGAAGATTGACGAAATTTTTTGGATATTTTCATGAGGACTATTACTTGACACGTTATTGGTGTCAAGTAATATAAGGTCTTGCTTGATACGTTTTTCGTGTCAAGTATAAGAAGCTCTTCCTTGTCATAACTTTCGTGTCAAGAAAAATATTAAAAATAGTATTTTTAATCTTTATTTTTTGTTTCCTTCTCTCCTCCATTTTCATTTCCCTTTCAAATTTGGTTTCTCTCCTACCAAAATTATCAAATAAAATATAAAAAATAATTAACCTATTATTTTAAATAAGTAAAAGGGTTAATGCACCCTAGTAAAAAAAACTTCCCTCCTTCCTCGTTTTCTCTCTGACAAACCCACCTCCCCCCCCCCCAAAGAAAAAACCTTTCCTCTTCAAAGCATCCACTAGCCCCAATCGAGTGTCTCTCTCCCCGTCATCGACAGCCGATCAGCTCCTCCCTCAGCCACCACCCTTCAGCGTCCAGTCGAAGCTGTCTGTTGCTGTCGAGCCCAGCTGTTTGTATGACCAGACGTCGGCACTCGTCTCCTTTGCCCAAGTTGAAAGGAGCCTTCGTCGCCCGCCATTTGCACTGACCAAACGCCGCCGCTCGTACCCCAGCCACCACAACGCCCTTGTTTGAAGTTGCCCAACCTCGCTCCAAACGTGGTTCGCTATACAGCTGCACTGCCCCTGTTTTAGATCTGGTCAGTCGTCCACCGGATCCACTATTTTCATCCTCAATCCTCCACTGGATCCACATGGGCTCTCATTAACTATCTTTTTCTTCTTCCTTTTTGTGCTCCCAACAGGAAGAGAGAGATAGAGAAGATAAATGAGGATTTGTTGGGGTTATCTTGTTTATAATCATATCCCTAATACAACTAGACATCTCAGTTCAGGTAATTTCAATAGGTTTTACTTGAATCCAATTCTATTTCAAATTTGTGCTTACCATCTGCAAGTTTTACCCAAATAATTTTTCCCCTTTAGAGTTTGGAGTTTTTTGATAGGGTTTCTTTTAATTTGTATTCTGAGTTATTAATGTTGTGTATTGTTTGTCAATCTTTGAGGAGGAATTACTTTCTAAAACTCTTTTCCTTTCTTCTCATATGGGTAATTGTTTGTTTCATGTTTGGAGTTTCCCATCTTTCTAAGTGCGTTTGGTTGGTTTTTCCATGAATTTTGAGTTATATATGATGTGTATTGTTTGTCAATCTTTGAGGATGAATTACTTTTCGAAACTCTTTGCTATTCTTCCCATATGGGTAATTGTTTGCTTCATGTTTAGAGTTTCCTAGCTTTTTAAGTGTGTGTGGTTGGTTTTTTCCATTGAATTTTGATCTGAGACTAAAGGCTACATGTAGATAATGATTATATTGTTTATGATTTGGAAAAATTTCCCTTATTTATATGATTAAAATATGTGGCTATGATAGTGGTATTGGGTTTTATGTCCTAAAACTCGTGGTTTATAAACAATATAACTTATCCTGAAAATTCAATAAGTTATTATTGAATATATTGCTTATTAGAAATCCAATAAATTAAAAGTCCCTTGACTATTATATTGTTGGGTTTTATGTTCTAAAACTCGTGGTTTGTAAACATTAGAACTTATTCTGAGAATTCGATAAAGTTGTTGTTCAATATATTGTTTTTTAGAAATCCAATAAATCTAAGTCCCTTGACTATTATATGAGTACTTGAACTTTATGTGGAGACATACAAGTGGATCAGGTTCAAGTAAATAGTCAAAATGATCTATAGTATATGAATAAGGTTTGGTACCGCCTACTCTGTAGTTGTTATAAAGTGTTGTAAAGTGGTACATACGAAATGATCCTAATTCATGCATGTTGAGACATGAGGAGTGAGAGTGTCTTGTGCAAATGCGTTTTGTGCAAGATAGGACCACGAAACCTATCACTCTTATTTTATAACACTGTTTACTGTTTAAGACTGATTATTTCGAAGCGATGACCTAGGTAACCTAACCTTAATCCCGAGCTAACTATGAACTCCTGTTTGTTTGGGATTATCCTTTGATTTGCAAACGGTGAGAGTAGACTAATTGTCTCTGCTCAATAAGCTTATCATTTTGGGGATAAGACCAGACGAATAGTTGGGAACATAGGGTGCAAAAGAGAATTCACTCCTACCCGATTAGGGTTAGTAGAGAGGTTGTTCCCTTCAAGTGTTGATTCTAGGTCTTGAACAAGAGGCCTCACCATCTCATTAGCCTGGGAGGGATTCAATTTGCTGATTGGATCACAAATCAATTATTCATTAGGGGATCAGTGGAACTTAAGAAACAAGAGGTAATTTCGAGAGTAAAACAAAGATTCGGCCCAGCTGTTATTACGAGCAACCTGTGAAGGGTTAACTTACCAATCATGGTTATATCGAGTGAACATAATATATCTACAGTGAGGGGAGTTTAGCTATGGGCTTTAGTGGAATTACCCATTAGTTAACGAATAGGGGTTAGGTCGGTCTAATGAGTTTAGCTGATTAATCTTTGATCATTGGAGTCCATGATCTGTAGGTCCTCGAGGTCCCCATATTAGCTCGTAAATGGGTATGCTTTAGGGTAGCTTGAGAAATTAATTTGAAACATTCAAATTAAACGGAATAAGTGAATAAATATTTAAATATGATTTAAATATATGAAGATGATTATTGTGCAAAAATTAATTTAATATTTGATATTAAATTAATTATTTTTTTAAAAGAATTAATTTAAGAAATTAAATTTTTTTTAATTAAAATGATTTAAAAGTCATTTTGTGTTTTAGAAAGAAAATGGAAATTTGTTTGCATGGTTGCACAAAATGGAAAAAAGGTTTTCTCCATTATCATCATCTTTATGCTCACACACAAACCATTTTCTTCTCTACTTTGATTCTCCAAGCATGAGCTGCAAGCCATGCACTCCATCTCTTTGCATGTTCATCTTAATATATAAAGAAGATGGAGTTGTTGAAGAAGAAAGAAGAAAATAGAATTTTGAAGAGAAAAATGACAGTGAAGATTGTCTTCTTCAACTTACAGCTGTGAGCTTTTCTTGTTTCTCCACGTCTTCAAGTTGTTCTTGAGTCCCACAACTCTGCCTAAAGTTCCAAGAGCATAGTAGGGAAGGCTTTGAGGTGGTTCACGTTGATATCAAGTGAAGATAGCAGCTGAACAAACATTTTCTTTGAGAGTTTATCAAAGGTATGTTCTGAAAATCTATTTTTATGAAGAGCATGCTTTAGTTTTTGTCAAATTTAGTGAATTAAAATTTTTATGGATCCTTGATACTTCCGCTGCATGTTGTTTAACTCTTACAATTGGTATCAGAGCATCTTTTAAGCTTTCAATTCGGTCTAATTTTGGCAAGGTGGGTGTTTTTTCATGAGATATATGAAACTGATGCACTGCTATGGTTTTCTCTGATTTGGCATTTTAATTCTCTTTAATTTCTCAATTAAATTTGTAATTGGCTCTTGTTTGATGAGCATTTATGTGTTAGCAAGAGTCTGTAATTTATTTGGAGTCATTAGAGTTGAAATTAAGATGTAATTGAAGAAACAAACGAAAGAGGTCGAGCTGCTATTCCAGAGTTTTTAGCTTCTGCTTAAATTTGTTACTGAGGTCCAGTTGCTAAACGATTGTTTAGCTCCAGACATTACACGATGAGAAGAAAAGCTAGACGATTGTTTAGTAATATGCGCTGGTCATTGTGATGTTGAATGCTAAATGATTGTGTACTTGCGGGGGCTAAACGAAGCGTTCATTTGCTATACGATAGCATTATGCGATCGTTTAGTTTTATAACTGGGAACTAGACGATACGTTGATTTTGCTAAACGATGGCGCTATACAATCGTTTAGCAATGATGCGCGCTAAGTGATGCAATGAAGTGCTATGCAATAACACTGATCGATTGTTTGGTCGCGGAGCTAAGTAATCGTGTAGATAAATGTTATATGATGCGATGATGTTCTATACGATGGAGCTATGCGATCGTTTAGTTGCGGCGGATATAAACGATGACTTGAATGCGTTAGGCAATGGTGTTATGCGATCGCTTAGTACTTTGCGATGGTGCTAAACGATGCACTGTGATGGAACTAAACGATCGTCTAGTCCTATGCGATAGAGCTAAACAATCGCTTACCTACGATGCTGAACGACACGATGATGTTCTATACGATGGAGCTATGCGATCGTTTAGCTGCGGCGGATACTAAACGATGACTTGAATGCGCTAGGCGATGGTGTTATGCGATCGCTTAGTACTATGCGATAGAGCTAAATGATTACACTGCGATGGAACTAAACGATCGTCTAGTCCTATGCGATAGAGCTAAACGATCGTCTAGTCCTATGCGATAGAGCTAAACAATCGTCTAGCTTTCAGAAAACACTATGCGATCGTGTACTTCCTCTCAACCCAAGGTGACAACCTGTCTCTTATACACATCTAGATGTGTATAAGAGACAGGTTTGTAATAGTTAGCTATATGTTTGTTGTTTATGCCAAACGAAAACCATAACAGTTAGTATTTAATTGTTTATGCATGAGATGTATGTGATAATTAAATAAATTCATGTATATACATACAGTATGCCATATAGATTTAAAACCTTACTGTAGGAAGCATTTTACATGCATTGACAGTATGTTAAATTGTTATGATATATAGTA
Organism: Benincasa hispida; assembly: GCF_009727055.1. Taxonomy (NCBI): domain Eukaryota; kingdom Viridiplantae; phylum Streptophyta; class Magnoliopsida; order Cucurbitales; family Cucurbitaceae; genus Benincasa; species Benincasa hispida. The sequence goes on from NC_052358.1 coordinate 41,769,641, forward strand.
TGCATGCTAGAGTTATGTTTAATATAATAGTTATATCACCTTCGTTGTTTGTCGTGGATGTTAAGCATGTCTAAATTTTGTAAGTTGTTATAAAATTGGTTAGACATTTAAAATCCATAACAAAGAACAACTGCATGCTCACTTAGGTTAACCACTTGTTTTAATAGTTAAAATATGTCGTTAAACTTATAAAACTATGGTTACAAACTCAACCGATATATAATTCTGTCGAAGGCTGGGAGTATTTAAGTTGACGGTCTACGGAATATCTCCTACCTGGGGATTATAGCTGAATAATTAAGCATTGGTAACTGGTTTTATGAGCATTCGTGAGCGATGTGAGGTAATAAAATGGTTTATCACCTAGAAATTATAGGTTAAATCCAATTATAAGAGTTATATTTGGATAAACTACTTAGACTTAGGTTGTATGAAATTAGCCGTCTTCCGTAAGTAAAATGCCCAAACATTTAGAACACTTCAGTGGGAGAGTAAAAGTTATTAGCATCCTCAAGAGTTCACACCGTTAGATCCTTACTCGGCTTCTTGTCAATTTTACCTCAACTGCTCCATACGGAAAGTGTTTGCATGGGTCAATAACAAGGTGAATAGGGGAAGTCGTTCATAGTAAGTGGGTGAAGGAAATGTGTCAACATTGTCCTACGGTCTCCTCCATTAGTTTGAACCATGAGATTTTTATGTTGCATCTGTTGTCGTTTTTCATGCAGCACTAGCTAGTCGTTAACCGCGGTGATCCCTACGGAGGGTTGTAACATAGGATTCGGAACAACCCAGGCTTCAGTAAAATGAATAGGGTTTTATAGTTCCGTTTTAGGTATTGTCTTCTATTCCGGAGGCATGCTCATACCATTCTGTAAGATTTGAAAATAACGGGTCTACACTTATAAGACTTACTTTGTGTTAGTAATGATCTTGATAAAAAACGATAACTAAATGACTATCGGAATATGAGTTATTATGGAGATAGTATTTGGTCAAGAATTGTTTTGCTTTTGTGAAGGAATTCTTAACTGCCCCACGGTAGCATTTGTTCTAAATCACTTAAGTATAGTTGCAAAAATAATGATTATGGTACATTATCACTTTGCTAAAACTTGATTGGATTTAAAAGCAATTCACTTATAAAATTTGTTTAAAATTTCAAAATGACGAGTTCTATTATACAATTGTTGGCTTCGAACAAATTGATTGGGGACAATTATGTAAACTAGAAATATAATTTGAATACAATACTCACGATAGACGATTTGAGATTTGTCTTAACGGAGGAATGTCCTCCCATTCCTAGCTCAAATACCAACCGAACTGTTCGAGAAGCATTTTATAAATGGATCAGGGCTAATGATAAAGCTCGTGCTTATATTCTCGCCAGCCTGTCTGATGTTTTGGCAAAAAAACATGAGGGTATGAACACTGCCAAAGAGATTATGGAATCTGTAAGAGAGATGTTTGGACAACCGCCCTTCACCCTGAGGCATGATGCTATCAAATACGTTTACAATTGTCACATGAAAGAGGGGACCAATGTTCGTGAACATGTTCTGGACATGAAGGTCCACTTTAATGTGGCTGAAGTGAACGATGCTATGATGGATTAGAGAAGTCAAGTTGGCCTTATTCTACAATCTCTTCCGAAGAGTTTTCTGCAATTTTATACCAATGCCTTGATGAATAAAATTGAATACAACTTGACAACTCTGCTTAATGAGCTGCAGGCTTTTTAGACCATGTGGAGAACTAAAGGTCTGGAACCAGTACCAGAAGTAAATGTTGCTTCTGCTAAGAAGAGAGAAATGTCCTCCAAGCCTGAAGTTGCCTCGTCTTCGCAGACTAAGAGTATTCCAGCGAAGAAAAACAAAGAAAAAGGGAAAAAGCCTGATGGTAAGAAGAGTAAGAAAACCGCTGTAGAAAAAGAGAAATGTTTACACTACAACGAGCTAGGGCACTGGAAGAGAAATTGCCCTAAATATCTTGCAGAGAAGAGAGAAGAGAAAGGAAAATAGGCTGCTTAGATCCTGGAGACCGTTTGCTCAGCTCATCCAGTAGTAGAAGTTGCTGATGAAGATGTAAATTACCTGCTTTTATTAAATCTTGTAATGAACCTTTTGTACATATTTTTTTTTGTTATGAATGAAATATTTTTTCAAGAAATATGTTTGTTCTATCTCATAGTAACTTCTGTTAAGAATCAAATTGTTAATAGCCATCAGCAAATATTTAGATATTTAAATGGCTAAGATCGAAGTATAATGAATTTAAGATTTCTAGCTCTGACTGTTAACAAAAGTTGTTAAGGCAAGTCATACCATCTTAATCAAAGAGTTGAGAGTACCTCAATGTAGTGGAAGGAAAATGTGTTTCCTAGCCATTATTGAGAAATAGATGAATTCCCCATAAGAAACCTATTTGTATACTAATATATTTACAATGATTCTCTCAGCTAAAGTGTTTAAGAATCATCTAGTATGACTAGAAATACCAGAGATTAATAACCTAGGACAAATGGGAGAAATATCAGGTATGAGATACCAAATGATAAAACCATGGGTATGGGATGCCCTAGTTTATTGTATTTCTCTACAAAACTCAAAAACTCAGTCTTATATATCAGATATATAAGTTACCACTGAAGTTTTAGTCCAAGTGGGAGTTTGTTGGGTTTTATATCCTAAAACTCATGGTTTGTAAACATTAGAACTTATTTTTAGAATTCGATAAAGTTGTTGTTGAATATATTGTTTTTTAGAAATCCAATAAACCTAAGTCCCTTGACTATTATATGAGTACTTGAATTTTATGTGAGACATACAAGTAGATCAGGTTCAAGTAAATAGTCAAAATGATCTATAGTATATGAATAAGGTTGGGTATCATTTTCTAGTAACACTATTGGATGCGACCTACTCTATAGTTGTTACAAAGTGTTGTTAAGTGCTACATGGAAGTGATCCTAATTCGTGCATGTTGAGACATGAGAAGTGGGGGTGTCCTGTGCAAATGAGTTTTGTGTAAGATCGAACCACGAAACCTGTCACTCTTACTTTATAACGTTGTTTACAGTTTAAGACTGATTATTTCGAAGCGATGACCTAGGTAACTTAACCTTAATCCTAAGCTAACTATGAACTCCTGTTTGTTCGGGATTATCCTTTGATTTGAAAATAGTGAGAGTAGATTAATTGCCTCTGTTCAAGCTTACCATTTTGGGGATAAGACCGGATGAATAGCTAGGAACATAGGATGCAAGAGGGAATTCACTCCTACCCAATTAGGGTTAGTAGAGAGGTTGTTCCCTTCAAGTGCTGATTCTGGGTCTTGAACAAGAGGCCTTACCTTCTCATTGGACTAAGAGGTATTCGAATTTTTGATTGGATCACAAATCAATTGTTCATTAGGGGATCAATGGAACTTAAGAAATAAGAGATAATTTCGGGGGTAAAACAGAGATTCGATCAAGTCGTTATTACGAGCAACTTATGAAGGGTTAACTTACTACTCATGGTTATATCGAGTGGACATAATATAGCTAAAGTGAGGGGAGTTGAGCTATGGGCTTTAGTGGAATCAACCATTAGTTAACGAATAGGGGTGAGATCGGTCCAATGAGTTTAGCCAATTAATCTTAGATCATTGGAGCCCATGATCTGTAGGTCTGCGAGGTCCCCATACTAGCTCATAAATGGGTACACTTTAGGGTAGCTTGAGAAATTAATTTGAAACGTTCAAATTAAGCGGAACAAGTGAATAAATATTTAAATATGATTTAAATATATGAAGATGATTATTGTGCAAAAACTAATTTAATATTTGATATTAAATTAATTATTTTTTTAAAAAAATTAATTTATGAAATTAATTTAAGAAAATAAATTTTTTGAATTAAAATGATTTAAAAGTCATTTTGTGTTTTAAAAAGAAAATGAAAATTCGTTTGCATGGTTGCACAAAATGGAAAAAGAGTTTTCTCCATTATCATCATCTTTATGCTCACACACAAACCATTTTCTTCTCTACTTTGATTCTCCAAGCATGAGCTGCAAGTCATGCACTCCATCTCTTTGCATGTTGATCTTAATATATAAAGAAGATTGGAGTTTTTGGGGAAGAAAGAAGAATACAAAATTTTGAAGAGAAAAATTACGGTGAAGAAGAGACTGTTTTCTTCAACTTGCTGCTGTGAGCTTTTCTTGTTCTCCACATCTTCAAGTTGTTCTTGAGTCCCATAACTCTATCTAAAGCTCCAAGAGCATAGTAGGGAAGGCTTTGAGGTGGTAAACGTTAATATCAAGTGAAGACAGCAGCTGAACAGACATTTTTTTGGAGAGTTCATCAAAGGTATGTTCAGAAAACCTATTTTTATGAAGAGTATGCAAGTTTTTGCCGAAATTAGTGAATTGGAATGCTTATAGATCCTTGGTACTTACGCTGCATGTTGTTTAACTCTTGCATATATGAGTACTTGAACTTTATCTGGAGACATAAAAGTGGATCAAGTTCGAGTAAATAGTAAAAAATTATCTATAATATATGAATAAGGTTGGGTGCCTTATTCTGGTAACACTATTGAATGCGGCCTACTTTGTAGTTGTTACAAAAAGTTGTAAAGTGCTACAAACGAAGTGATCCTAATACGTACATGTTATGATACGAGGAGTGGGGGCATTCTGTGCAAATGAGTTTTGTACCAGATCGAACCAGGAAATCAGTCATTCTTACTTTATAACGTTGTTTAATGTTTAATATTGACTATTTCAAAGCGATGACCTAGGTAACTTGACTTTAATCCTGAGGTAACTATGAACTCTTGTTTGTTCGGATTATCCTTTGGTCTGGAAACGGTGAGAGTAGTTCAACAGCACTGCTCAATGAGCCTCCTATTTTGGGGATAAGATCGGATGAATAGCTAGGGACAAGATGGAATTCACTCCTACCTGATTAGGGTTAGTAGAGACGTTGTTCCCTTTAAGTGCTGATTTTAGGTCTTGAACAAGAGACCTCACCCTCTCATTGACCTGAGAGGGACTCGATTTGTTGATAGGGTCACAAATCAATTGTTCATTAGCGGATCAGTGGGACTTAAGGAACAAGAGGTAATTTCGGGGGTAAAACAGAGATTTAATCCAGCTGTTATTACGAACAACCTATGAATGGTTAACTTACTAATCATGGTTATATCGAGTGGACATAAAATTCAATTATGGACTTTAGTGAAGTGACCCATTAGTTAACGAATGGGGGTTAATTCGGTCTAATGAGTTTAGCCAATTAATCTCGGATCATTGGAGCCCATGATCTGTAGGTCCGCGACGTTCTCTTACTAGCTCATAAATGGATTAGCTTGAGAGCAGCGTGATAAGTTAATTTGAAATATTCAAATTAGAATTAGACAGAATTGGAAAATTAAAATTTAAATATGATTTAAATATATGAAGGTGGAATTGTGTAAAATTAATTAGAATTATTTAAATTGTTTGAATACTTATTTATTAATTTTATTAAGAAAATTAAATAATGAAATTAATTTTTTAAAATTAATAATATTTTCAATTTTATAAAATAAATTGATTTATAAAATCAATTTTGAATAGTTAAAAAAGAAGAATAACACAAAATGGATTTTGAGTTTTTCCATTATCATTTTCAAGTTGCTCACACTAAACCTACCTCCTAATGCTTCAATTACTCCAAGTATGAGCTGCATCTCATGCAACCATCCTCATTGTATGATAGTCTGCAATATATTGAGTAGACTGAAGTGATTTTGAGGCAATGAAATCAGTAGAATTTTTGTTGAAAAATTCGCGTGAAGAAGGTGTTCTTCCATTGGGTTGCTGCTGTGAGTTACTCTCCAAATTCCTTTAATTCAAGCTTGTTTTGAGTCCCACAACTCAATCTAGAGCACCAAGAGGATAGTAAGGAAGATCTTGAGGTGGTCTACAACATGATTCGGAGAGATTTGTAGTTGGAAATTAAGCTTTGAAGAAGTTCTACAAAGGTATTAATTGAAACCCATTTATTTATGCTATATCATGCTTTAGTTTCTGCCAAAATTAATGAATTCGAGTGCTTACCGATCCTCATCACTTCCGCTGTGTGATGATACAATCCAACAGTATCTTAGACAACCAGTTAGACAACATCATCAACTATCACCAACATCTCCAAGAACAGTCAATTCTCTATAGCAAGTGGAGATGAAGTTTTTCCACATGGACAGATTTTGCCATCTTCAAACTTGAGGGAGTATAGCATGGAAGAGCTCAAAGCTACAACCAAAAATTTCAGAGCTAAAGCAATGCTTGGTGAAGGAGGTTTTGGCAAGGTTTACAAAGGCTGACTCAAGGAGAAAGGCCTTGTTGAAGGAGGTTATGTATAGATTAAATAATGTATTTATTTGAGAGGTTACAGATTAAACAATTTGTCACTTTTGTGTTTGTTGAAAGTTGAGTTTTGTATACAAAAGCAATAGTTGAGATTTTATTTTGTGCATGTACATGTGAAAGAGAAATATTGTTATAATTTGTGAGAAGTGTTCATATGAAAGGTCATAGTTGAACATATGGATTTTTGGTGAATATATTGAGTTGATAGATCTTAAATGTATAATGTTCATTGAGTTGATGTAATTGTGTTGTTGGAATACAAGGCAAAAAATGAGAATATCGATTGGGGCATTTAATTTGAAAAAAAAAAAGCATATACTTGACACATAAAAAACGTTAAAGAGTTATCATATATGATACGTAATCAATGTTAAGAATCAATAAACTTGACATACCACCATGTCAAGTGTATTATCTTTCTTGACACGAAAATTGTATCAAGAAACATTTGTCTTGATTTTTTTTCGGAGTCAAGTTATCACACTATACTTGACACTTGAATACTCGACGCTTTTATAAATATCAAGTATACCCTTTACTTGACATTAGAAAAATGTCAAGTAATCCAATTTCTGTAGTAGTGTTTGGATATAGGGATGGAGGAAGTAAACAATCGAGTATCAAGCAGCTCTATCGTGTAGAAGAAGAAAGTCTATCGCATAGACTCGACGCTCGATCGTTTAGGCTCTGTAAAACCATCTTGTAGTAAAACTCCTTTTACTCGATAGTGAATTATGTGAGACCTTTCAATTGAATGATTTGACAAACTATTTTTCCTTTTATCTCACAGTTACCGTAAAATCGTGTATAACCACCACTAAGGTCGGTTGATTAGAAAAAGAAATATTAATTATCATATAATTAATAAATTATAAATAAATACAACAACTAACTTATATATTATATTTATAACCTATAGTTTTAATATTACATCATATGCAACATATAAACCATAGTTCATTTTCTATTTTATGACATTTAATACAAATCATATTTATATTAATTCCTCAAATCTAATAATGTATCAAATAAATTATATCAATTATATCATATATAATTGAATTGATTTAATTATATCATATATAATCAAATTCTCTTTTGTTAATTTGAACATTTCAATCTAACCCAAAAACTTATTCTCAACTTGAATTCATCGAGCTACTAAGGGGACCTTATAGACCTATAGCTTGTAAGCTCCAACAGTACGTAAATAACTGACTAAACTCTTTAATCATGATATCCACCATCCATTAACTACTTGGCACTCCACTAAAGACCGACAGTTGCACTCTTCGCACTGTAGATAAATTTTTGTATCCATTGGATATAACCAATTAATAGCGCGATGACCCTTCACAAATTACTCATAAGTACAGTTGGACAAAATTACCGTTATTCCCCTATAGTTACATCTAACTCCTTAAGTACCACCGATTCCTCTGATGAACAATAAGTCATAGTCCCACTATGACTGAGTCATCTCTTATCAAGAAAGGGTGTGGCCACTATGTTCAAGACCTAGAATCAGCCCTTAAGGGAGCAATTTATCTACTTACCCCTACATCGGGGAATGAGTGAATTCCATCTTGTGAAGCTGAGTTCCTAACTCTCTAATCAGATGAATCTCCAAAATGGTAGGCTTGTTGAGTTGACAATCTGGCCACTCTCACCCATACAAAGGATCACCTTCATGAGTGGGAGTTCACAACTCATTTAGGATTCAGATCATGTCACCTATGGTCATCCTAGTGAAATATAAGTCTCTATTATCAACAGTGTTATACAAAGAGACTAATCATTTCGTGGTCCAGTTTTACACAAACTCTTTGTATAGGATACCCTCACTCGCATGTCTCCACTTGAATGATCAGGATCAGATCATTTGTAGCACTTAACAACACTTGTAAAACCTACAAAGCGGGTCGTATCCGTAGTGTCACCAGGATAAGGTACCAAACCTTATCCATCTACTACAGACCATTTAGGTTATTATTTAAACAAGATCCACTTGTATGTCTCTACATGTTTAAATTTACATAAAATAACCTCGAATCTTAGTTTATTGGATCGAGTAAATGCTTATAAAATAACACTTATTTTATTAATAACAATATATTTATACAGAGTTTACAAACTACAAGATTACGAGAAGATTTAGGGCACCATTACCAACATGTTTAACACTACAAATTGTGAGTTTTAGGACATACAACCCAACAGGTTCAAAGATAAAATTGGTTAATTGAATATGGCTTTCCTGACAGTTAATTGATATAATTGAATCCTAAATCATAATGCATGTGCTTTTAGTTCTATACGGCCATTATCAAACCCAACAGAATTTAGATGTATGTAGATTAGTTAGGGCATGACATTTCCAACCTTAATTAATAAGTAGGACGCTTTCTTGGTTAGATTCATGGTAGTTGTCCGCCACTGTAGAGACTATTTAGATCGAATCGAGTAAGTAGTTATGCATCCATAATTCGTTGCAAAATCAATTGGCAGAAAATGATGATTGAAATTACATTGGATGTCTATCTTGATCTGAGAACCAGGTGACCCAATCACTATTTACATTTATCCCTTGCAATTTAATTTCCTGCATGTTTTCAAATTATTCAAAAAATCAAAACCCTATTTATACTGCTTTTCAAAGTCAAACTTAGCTTAAGACAGAATTAATTCTTGGCCTCTCTATGGTTCGACCACGTACTTACCATTGTTACTACGCTTTTGTAGTAATAGGAGTAGTTCGTTGATCTTTATAACTATTCTTTTGTTTCGGGGCCCTTTTTGAGAATCAAACAACATCGAATAGGTAGTCGAACACTATGGAATCGAAGAAACAACATCTGGTTCAAGAAAGCGCTGACAAATTTAAACTTCTTTTTATTTTCTATTCAGAAGACTATTGATGTTCACTCTCCCAAAAAGGATTTCTCTTCTAATCTTCTTTGACATGTCTCGTCGGGAAGTTGTAATTGGAATCTGCTAGTGGAGGGTGTGTGAAAGATGAATGTGGATGCTGCTTGGTCTGAAAAGTTTGGTAGAGGTGGCATCAACTAGCTAGTCAGAGATTTCAAAGGGAATCTTATTCTTGGCAGGTGTAGGTTTATTCCTTACAGATGACAAGTTAAAGTGCTTGAGGTCAAAGCCATCCTTGAAGGTTTGAAAGAACTAGAGGCTTTATGGAACGGTAGAAAACCCCTCGTGATCGTGGAATTTGATTTGCTTGAAGTTGTCGATCTTCTCAACGGTGTAGACTCGGATTTTTCTAAAGTTTTTTGTTATTTTGTGGACGAGGCTTACTCTCTTGCTTCCTCTTTGAATATTTCTTGCTTTCGTAAAATTCCAAGAGAGGAGAACAACACTACTCATGAATTAGCAACTTGAGCTTCTTCTTCGGGGTTTCTTCGGTTTGGAAAGACGCCTTTCCAACGCAAGTCTTGGCTCTCATTCGTGAGGGAGGTTAAGGTTTTTTTTGTGTATTTTTTCTTCTATTTTGCTTGCTTAAAAAATAATTAATAGAGTTTTCAAATTAACTAATAAATTTGGTCATTACTATCGTTAACCCATAAAATTTGTAGGCAAAATATAATTTTCATTTTTGAAAAGTTGGTTTTTGATGTCTATTTAATCTTCAAATAGAATTTTAAATGACACAATTTTAGTCCCTGAAATTTGTAAAATTGTTCTAGATTAAGAGTGGAAGATTGAAATGATAATAAACCTGGCAAATGGTTCGTTGGTTTGGAGATCTTTAATCTTAGTATGATATTCTTTTTTAGAAGGTCTTTCATTGGGAGAGAATTGGAGTAATCATCAATCATATCTGAAGTTTGACCATATTTGAAAATGCGCCATTAAATTTTATTATTTATACTTTACTCTTTTTTATTTATTTAGGTATCACAGTAATTTAAAATTACTCAGAATTTGAAATTGTAGCAATTTGATAAATCGGTGCTTGTGATTCCACTGGTAAAACGATTTAATTATATTAACATTTATAATTCTTTAAGGGTTTTAAAACGTGAGATATAACAATTTTACAAACAATAAAAGTAGTTTTTTTTTGTTAACATATTTAGTTAAACATATGAAAAACAAGTATTTCACAACCAATCGAAATAGCTTTTAAACAATCTCAAAATATATTTTTAAACAATTTTTGTCAAAAGAATTTAAAAAAGAAAGAAATTTTTTTAAAATATTTTTTTGTTTAGTCCATCTAATTAAACAAACCGTTAACTTTTATTTTACTAATGTTTGATTCAAACTTCAATACATTTCAATTAATATTTTCATATATCTATGAGTTTAGTATGAATACAAGATTGAATCAATATCTCCATTATATTATTAAAAGTAATTCATGATATACATTGGCACTAAAAATAGCTTTTATTAAAAGTTATATCAAACCCATAAAAATATGGAAATATGTAGATAGAAAATTAATAGTGTAGTTTTAGATTACTAATAATAAATAGATAGAGAAAGAAAAAGAAAAATAATTAAAATAATTAAAAGGAGGCAATTTATTTATGATAAAATATAGAAAATTGACATAATTCGTCCATATTCTGATTATTTTCCGCCCTTCTGAGATGCATGAAGATCTTGGAAGTAACCTCTTGCATTGCTCTCAAATCCTTCCCGTGAGATATGAGCAGCTCCTCCACTTCCCGGAGCAACCATTGTTCCACTACCACATGCTGCTCCCATTTCCACCGCCGCCACCTCCTCCGCCACTACTTTTTCCGCCTCCACCGCCACTACTTTTGCCACCACCGCCGCCAGCCATCAGATAGGATTTCAAAGAAGATTTTCTGATTTATGAAGAAGAAATTAGTATGAAGGTAATGTTGGAGTGAAGGGAATGTACACAAGATTGGAGTATTTATACATAGAATGTAGGGTGCCATGTAAATTAAAAGGGCCAGAAACTGATTACTTGAAAATTGGAATATTAATTAATATATTTTAATTAAATTACGTTCACAAATTTCAATTTTCATGGAAAAGAACAAATCTGTACTGGGGAAGAGGTTGTTCAAATTTGAAAATTGTAATATTAATTAGGGCTAGGCATGTTGTGATCCTCATGCATTTCCTTTTTTTTTCTTCTAAGCTATCAATTTCGAGGCTGTTTAGTCTCATCATCATCATGGTTATTATATTATTTTTTTTATTATTATTGGAAATGAAGTTGAATCATGGATTTAAATATTGAAAAATTGTTTTAAATGGCAAAATCATTAAAATTATCTTCAAATATTTGAATATCATAGTCTATCAGGTATCATTGTCTATCAATGACAGATGATAGTAACCTATCAGTATCATTAATAGACAACGACATTTTGTTATACTTATAAATATTTGGATTATACACAAACAATTGCACTATATCATTTGAAAATTTAAAGTATTGTTTTTATTATACAAAACAAGTTCGGGTTTTTATTTTGAGATGTTTAAAACTAAACTTTTAATGATTTGGACAACTTCATATTTGTAATAGGAATGGTATAAATATAATGTGAATAACTAGGATGTAGGGGAGAGAATTCAATGAACCGAATAAGAACATAATTATTAGAATATTTGTAATAGATAGTAAAATAAGGAAAAAATTCTAAAATTATATCACTTCTTCAAAATATTTGTAAATATAGAAATGTTAGACTAGTCAACCTTTTTTTTTTTTTTTTTTTTTTTTAATTTCCATTTCGTCATTCCTTGTCTTGTCTTGTTGTCACAAATTTTTTTTTTTTTTATTTACGCCTTATCTTGTTGTCTACAAATGTCCTTGATCATGAAGGATTTCGACATACCTTTTGTAATGGTAAGTGGAAATTGTCTAAGGGTTCAAAAATAGTTGCTCGAGGTGAGTTGTGTTGCTCTTTGTATAAAACAAACGTGAGCATGTATTCTTTTGAGTTGAGTACAGTAGAAGAAAAGAATTCTCCAAATTTGTGGCATCAAAGGCTAGTGCATATGAGTGATAAGGGAATTAAATTGTTGGCAGGTAAATATTTTATCCATGTTGATAAAACATCTTCTCTTGGTCCCTGTGATCATTGTTTGGCTGGTAAGCAATATAAAATTTCCTTTTCAGGGAAGTCCACCAAAAGGCAAGAAAAATTGGAGTTAATACATTTTGATATTTGTGGGATTACTGAGGTGGAGTCACTTGGTGACAATAAATATTTTGTCATTTTTATTGATCATGCTACTTGAAGAGCTTGGGTGTATATGTTGAAGACAAAAAGCCAAATTTTCAAGACTTTTAGGAAGTTTCGTGTCATGGTAGAAAGGAAGACCGAAAGAAAATTGAAGTGTCTTCGATATCACAATGGTAGTGATAATAGATCGAATGAGTTTAAGTATTATTGTTCACAACATGACATTAGACATGAAAATACAGATCCTGGTAAACCACAACACAATGAAATTGTTAAGAGGATGAACAAAACCATTGTGGAGAAGGTGAGGAGTATGCTTAGAATGTCTGATCTTCCTAAGATATTTTGGGGTGAAACAATGTAATGTGTTGTGTATTTGATTAATCCATCTCCACCAATTCCTCTTGGTCTAGACATTCCAGAGAGAGCATGGAAGGGACATGATTTCACTTATTTGCATCTCAGAGTCTTTATTAGCAAGCCATATATACATGTACCTAAAGAATAAAGGTCAAAGCTTTATTCGAAGACTAATCCCTGTGTTTTTATTGGGTATGTTGATGAAGAATAAGGTTATAGGCTCTACAATCTAGAAAAGAAAAAAGTAGTGAGAAGAATAGATGTAGTATTATTTGAGCACGAGAAGAGTGAAAATCTTCTTAATACAAGGTACACTTCTACTTTATAGTTTTGTTTTGATACTACTAATGATTCTACGTCTACTCTGTTGGGTTTTATGTCCTAAAAGTTATAGTTTGTAAACAATAAACTTATTCTGAAATTCAATAAAGTTATTATTGAAGTTTGATTCAATAAAATTGTTATTGAATTTATGAATTGCTTATTTCATTTTAGAAAAACTAAAAGATCCATGACTATTATATGAGAACTTGAACTTTATGTGGAGACCTGAAAGTGGATCAAGTTCGAGTAAATAGTCAAAAGGATCTATAGTATACGAATAAGGTTGGGTGCCTTATTTGGGTAACACTATCGGATGTGGCCCACTCTATAGTTGTTACAAGGAGTTGTAAAGTGCTACAAACAAAGTGATCCTTATTCGTTCATGTGGTGACATGAGGAGTGGGGGCATCTAGTGCAATGAGTTTGCATAAGATCGGACCAAGAAATAAGTCACTCTTACTTTATAACGCTGTTTACTATTTAAGATTGACTATTTCATAGTGATAACCTAGGTAACTTAACCTTAATCCTGGGCTAACTATGAACTCCTATTTATTCGAGATCATCTTTAGATTTGAATAGGCGAGGGTTGGCTCAACAATGCCAGCTCAATAAGCCTCACATTTCATAGGTAAAACTGGGTAGATAGTTGGGGACATATGGTGCAAGATGGAATTCACTCCTACCCGCTTTCAGGGATAGTAGAGAGGTTGTTCCCTTAAGTGATGATTCTGGGTCTTGAACAAGGGGCCCCACCCTCTCACTTATCCGAGAGAGATTCTGTTTATTGATTGGATCAGAAACAAATTTTTCATTAGAGGATTAGTGAGACTTAAGGAACAAGAGGTAATCTCGGGGGTAAAATAGTCTTTTGACCCAGCCGTTATTACGAACAACCTGTAAAGGGTTAACTTACTAATTATGGTTATATCGAGTGCACATAATATATCTACTGTGAGGGGAGTGCAACTACTGGACTTTAGTAGAGTGACTCGGTAGTTAACGAATGAGGGTTAATTCGATGTAAAGAATTTAGCCAATTAATCTCCGATCAGTGGAGCCCATGATTTGTAGGTTCATTAGGTCTCTCTACTAGCTCATAAACGGAATTAGCCTTAGAATAACATGGTAAATTGATTTGAAACATTCAAATTCTAATTAATAGAATTAGTAATTATATGTGATATAATTACATGTTTAATTTTGGAATTAATCATAATTGGACAATTGATTAATATATAAATATGATTTAAATATTAATTTCATGAATAGGAATTCATGGTGATGGATTTGGTGACAAATTAATTTAATATTTGATAAAAAAACTAATAGAATTAATTAAATTGTTTAATTAAATATTAATTATTAATTTTATTAGGAAAATTAATTTTTGATTAATTTTTGTAAAATTAATAATATTTCAATTTTAATTAAAGAATTAAAATTGAAAATTGATTGTGATATTGAAATTGAAATTCAAAATTCAAAATGGAAAAAATTGGAAATTTGGAAAACCCCACAAAGTGAGATTTTTCCAGTCAACTTCAAAGCACCTTAATCACCATAATCCACTAACTCCATCAAGTAGGTGGTGTCTTCATTGGGTGAAGACTTCAAAGCATGGGAAAGGGATTCAGCTGAAAATGACATGCAATTATTGAATAGTTGAGTTTTTGAAAGTTCAAGAAGTTGTTCTTCAACGAGCTAAAAAACTAGAAAATCTCTCCTCTAATTTCTCTAAGTTCAAGCTTGTTTTGAGTCCGAAAACTCAATCTAAGGCTCCTAGAGAATAGTAGGAAAACTCTAGTGGAGGTCCACGACTTTAATTGTAGAAGATTATAGCTTAAATTCGCGTTTGAAGAGGATCTTCAAAGGTATGTGTTGAAACCCTTTTAACACCCTATGAACATGCTTATTCCAATATCGAAATTGAGGAATTAGAATGCTTAATGATCAAATTTCTTCCGTTGCATGTTTCTGTAAACCAACATACTCTTTGTATTGTTCAACTGAAAAATGAGAATATTGATGATGTACATGATGTTGGTGAGTTACAACTTGATAGTATTGTACCAAATCATATTGATGATGATGAGTCTTCATCTGATGAAGAAATTCATGAGGAAGATGGATATGAGGAAGTGATTCATGGAGAAGTTCATGAGCATGAGGAGCAATCTATTCTCTAAGTGGAGTATACTCAAACTTGAAAGTCCACCAGAGTGCATAAATCTTCAACAAGGTATCCAAGCTTAGAGTTCATTCTAGTTAATTAAGAGGAAGAACTAGAGAGCTATCAAGAGGTCTTGTCTCATGCTGAAAAAGACCAGTGGCTCGATGAAATGAAGAAGGAGATAAATTCCCTAGAAAAGAATGGAACCTATCATCTTATGAAGCCTCCAAAGGTCAAGAAAGTATTGAAAAATATATGGGTTTTCAAGTACAAAAAGGATGGTGAGAAGATAGTAAGGTACAAAGCTAGATTAGTAGTTAAGGGATGCAGCCAGAAAAAGAGCATTGACTTTTATGAGATCTTCTCTCTAGTGGTCAAAATGACATCTATTGGAACAATGTTGGGATTAGCAACAAGTCTTGATCTTGAGATAGAGCAACTTGATGTAAAAATGACTTTTTTACATGGTGACTTGCATGAAGAGATCTACATGGAGAAACCTGAAAGATTTGAAGAAAAAGGGAAAGATAAATTTGTTTCTTAGTTGAAAAAGAGTCTTTAAAGGCTTAGACAGACACCAAGGTAGTGGTACAAGAAATTTGATTCGTTTATGATAAGCAATGATTATAAACGAACCACAACTGATTCTTGTATGTATTTTAGAAAGTTGTTAAATTGTTTGGCTCCTATCACCTCTTATAATGATAATAAGGATAAAATATACTTTTGGTCTTTGAAATTTGAAGTTAGTTTCTATTTGGTTGCTGAAGTTTTAATATGAACATTTTAGTTTCTGGGGTTTGAAAAATTCTTCTAAATGGTCCATTATATAATTTGAAAGAGTGACATGATATGTTGAATTGACAAACTTTAAACAATATGACAAATTTTAAGTCCGAACTAAACCAACACGACCAATTACCAACTCAAACAACTCCCACATATTCAAAGTTCCAACACATTAGTTTAGTACTAAAAGAAAAGGCAAGAAAAGGCTGCAACACTTTAAATTAAAGAGAATTTCAACTAGACTTAGCAACGATAACAATAATTAAAACAAATTGCTAAGTAAGGACTCGTTGAATCTAAGCCTCCTTATCGGCATGCTCAGGTTGTACTCGTCAAGAGAAATCATTGAAGAAGATTATGAAGAACTTGTTGCAGAAGAAAATGAAGGCATCGAAAAGTGGTCACGAGATCAGGAGACAAAGTTTACGAAGAACAAAAAGTGATGCTTTAGCTCTTCGTCTCATTCAACAAGGTGTAAGTAAGTCTATTTTTCTTTTATTTTTTGGTGTTAAATAAGCTAAAGTGGCTTGAAAAAATTTGCAAAAAGAATTTAAGGGAGCGGAAAAGGTTATTGATAGTACCCAAAATGTGTTATGTTAGTGCCTCTAACTTGCTTGTTTATGAAGTTTAATGTGTTTATATGATTATATTTGTAGGATCTCAAATAATTTATGTATTTTGGAGCATTACGGATCACTCAGGCTTAATTTGAAGTAATTAGAAGTTAAAAAGAGCATCTGGGCTTCAAATGAGCAAAATGACGAAAATCCCCCTAAAAGTGCAGTACACAACAGGTGTCGCCCGATGTCACAATCACACTTTCCGAAGCTTCACTTAGCGATTGTGTGACACTTGTTCCCGCTCACGAACAAGTCAGCCAATTCGATTACAAAACGTCGATGGCACACCGGGTGCCTATTGCAACCTCCACCCTTGTTTTAGAGAAAATGATTTTAGAAAATGGGTTTGGAGAAAAGGTTTTCGCAAACAGTTTGATTGTAAGAATATAGAAGAAAAAGAGTGTAATAGACTAGAAAGAAACAAGCGACAACAACAGCTTTATAACATACTACTCCGGATATGAGAAAGTGATGGTTAGTTTTATCCTCATATAGTGCATTCTTGAACAAAAACACATCCACCACCCTTGCATATGGAAATGGACAAGCGGTCACTTACTAAGAAAAGTACATATAAACCTAGCAAAAGGAAATATATAAGATAAAAGCATAATAAAAAGAGGTGGAGGTGGTCTCATGTGGCCATGGACAACACGTCCTGCACAAGCATGACCATGATATCTGACACCTAAAGACAATAACATCATATTTTGTGCAGCGCCACGACACTACAAAAGCACAAGTACGCAAGCATTGTGTCGCTCTAACGCGCACAGTGCTGCGCAAAATAAAGGGATATATATATATATATATATATATATTTGTTTTTACGAAATTCATAGTTTTTAAAAAATAATCCTCTTTGATCCCTAGCTCAATAAAAGGGCTATCTTAGTCCCAAAAAAGTTGACTTGTGAGCCATAAATAAATATTTTTCTGAAAGTCATTTTAAAATTCAAATCTTGCCGTGTCTTGAAAGAGAAGTTTGGTACAAAATTTCAATATATTTTAGGCAGCTACAGAAATGTTATTAAATATTTTATTTTGTCTCGCTGATAATATTAAACTCATAGTTTTGCAAAAACAATTCCCTTCGAATCAAAATAAGATTTTCCTTTCGCAAAGACAATTTAGGAAAATAACAAATTTAGACTTTTTGACCAAGAAAATCTTGATTTGTAAAGATAAAAAGAATAATAGCTCTTAACATATGATTGGGACAACGACTTTCCAATTATTTTTATAATGAAATGATATTGTCTATTTTAAACATAAACTCTAATGATTTCATCCCAAAAAGCCTCATATTATTGGAGATAATTGTCAATCTCTTATAAATCTATGATAATCTTTTTATTTAACCAATGTTAGATTTTTGTCGAAAAAAAATAAATAATTAATTTATCTGACATTAAATTGTAATAGGACCTCAAAAATGTGTTATATGTGCAATAGATATGTTAAATGTTAAAACAATTTCTAGACCTAATTAGATACAAAATTGAAAATCGAAAAGCTTAATGGATACGATCAAAAGTTTAAACTCTATTTAATACCATTTGTTTTTTGTTTTGTTTTGTTTTTTTTTTTCTTTTTTTAGCTTTTGAAGATTAAGTATATAAACATCCTTTCACTTTTGAATTTCTTATTTTGTTATCTACTTTCTATCAATACTTTCAAAACTAATCGAATTTTAAAAACTCGTTGCTTGTTTTTAGAATATTGACTAAGATTTCAATTCTTTTACTAAAGAAAATTGAAAACACGTGATAAGAAATTGATGACGCTTAATTTTTTTAAAAAAAATCAAATGATTATCAAACGAATTATAAAATATTAATGGTTGGTTATTTTTTTTTATAAAATTGAAAGGCATATTTAACACAACAACATGAATGTTATGGGAATAATAATTAAGGGAGAACAAAATGAGATATAGGACATATTTGACCCAAAGAGTAGTTGGGAGAGCGTAATTGTTAATTCCACTCCTTGTTCAGTTTAAAAATTTTCATAAACTCCCAGGATTAAAAAAAAAACATTTATATGATGATTATTCAACTCTTCAAATTTTATAATTTCATACTTTATCCCAATTCGTCTCTTAGACTTTTACACAATAGTTTCAAAGCATCACAACCTTCCAATACATTTTAGGAAAGGCTACGATAATCTGCCAGACCATCCCATTTGGCTGCTTTCTTCTATGCCTTTGTAATGCCAATCCATTCATCCTGTTTCTCATCTTCCTCTCTATGTTATCTCTGTTTCTTTCGAAATAGACCAGTTCAATTCCAATGATAACATCATACTTTACCAAGGGATGTTGTTGTTCTAGGTCCAGATTAAAATTAATCTAGACTTCTATTAAAATACATGAATTACATAATTGCTTATGTGAATAGTTGAGATACAAGGAATAATTAGATACATGAATTACTAAATACATTGATGAATGTTCATATATTGGTGAAGAGTCAGATGTATTGGCATTTAATGTTCTTCATTTATAAGTAAGAAAAGCATGTTAAGAAATATTCAAGTTCTTATTTCTATGAAATTGTGTGAATAAGAGATCATCTTCCTCTCTTGTCTTTTGATTTTTATTCTAAGGGTCTACTACGTTTTCAAAAAGTGGTATCGGAGCTAAGATCAAAGATGGCTTCAAATGGTATGTTGCAACCCCAACTTCCTAGATTTAGTGGGAAGATAGTGGAATATTCAAATAAAAGTGTTATATGGTTCATAAGAATTGTGGGATGTTGTTGTCAAGCTTTATGACTTAGGTGGATGTTGAAAGAATTTAAGTGTACTCAAAGAAGTGAGACTATTTTATTTTTTAATGATGGTTTTGCCATAGCATAATCAAAGAATTATGTTTTTCATGGAAGAAGCAAACATATTAGAATCAATATCATTTTATCAGAGACTTGGTTAAAGATGAAGAAGTGATAGTGAAATATTGCAAGACTCTAGATCAAGTGGCAGATATTTTTATAAAGGTGCTGAAGTTTGACTTATTTGTTAAGATTAGAGAAAAACTTGGAGTTGCTCAAGTCTAGATTAAGGGAGGATGTTAAAATCAATTTAGACTTCTATTAAAATACATGAATTATATTATTACATGCATGAATAGTTGAGATATAAGGAATAGCAAAAAAATTCACAAAAATAGAATTTCACTAAATAAAGCCACCAACAAAATAGAATTTCACCCTTTTTTCTTGGGGCACTTGTAGGAATGTCAAAATTTTTTACTAATATTAAGTTCGTATATAATCTTTTATGATTTTTCAAAAATAATAGCAAAATCTTCAAGCCCAACCAAAATTTGTTGATTGATTGAATGAGAAAAGGTCGAAAATACCCCTACACAGTTGAATCAATTTGCACGATTTCCATTTTTACATTAGGGTTAGATTTCGGTTGCCTTATGATTACTTTTTATTATGTGTCATCTAATTACCATGTAATAGATTTCTTCATTAGTTGATTTTTATTTTATTAGAATATCTGTTGTATAGAAATAATTTGGATTGTCATCTGATTACCATGTGATTGATATCTGATTATCTTTTGGCTTTTTAAAATATGCTAGTACTTGATGACATGCAGAAATGCATGTCATCTTAGCCCTTTCGCTTAGAATTATGAAGGTCATTAGGCAAAAATTGCGTCGATCATGCTAGGAATTCATGAGAAAAAGAGTTTGCATCGATCAGCATGTCGAATCTCAGCTAACCCAGTATTTTGCGTTAATTGTGCTTTCAATGTTCTATCTTTGTAGCCAATGCAGGAAATTAACGCAAACACGGAAATTGGACCGACGCATAAACGACCACATGCAGAGAAACACTCCATCACAAGGCAAACGCATCGATCAATGCATGGATGTTGCGGTAATTAGCGTATGCGTCCAGTGCATGAGAGTTGCGCTTATCAGGCGATTGCGGTCATCATGTGGAGTTGCGGTATTAAGCGAATGCGGTCATTGAATGATTGCGGCTACGAGAAAATGCATTCTTCTGGGATCAAAGCAAAGTTGGTGGAATGAACACATCAACGCATCTACCTCGAGAAAATCAAAAGTAGATGCTGACATTTCACCTACCGCGCCATTGATGGCAGAGGTTCAGAAAGGACTGACACGCCGAACGTCAAACTAAGAGCAGTCCAATTAATGCTGTCGGCGGTCCAAACTCTATAAATAGAAGCTGATGAGCATAATTTCAGATCCAGGGTTTTCGCCCAAGGTTGAATCGAAGGTTTTCGCCTAAGGTTTTCCAATGGTGAATCCTTGTGATCCAGACAAAATGCGTGAGAAGACGCTGAGAGTTCTTCACCTCCTTCATCCATTCCGAGTGATGACCGGAGCCTTCGACCAAAGTTAGATCTCGAGAGAATGAGTTCCTCCACCCATCCATGGCACCACCGGTAGCCTCGACGCGCATCCGCTAGAAGTAAATCTTTGCTTCCAACCGGTCATTCCTTTTTCATTTCCTTTTCTATATTGTATTGTATGACATTTTGAATTAAGAAATTAATACAATGTGTTTTCAATGAATTTCTTTTTCTTCGACTTCATCTCCATCTTCTTACTTAGCATCTTTATCTTTATTGCAACACTTAGTGGGAGTGCTTAGGTATTGCATACTTAATCATGTGGATTAGGGATATGAAGCATGAGCAAACTACCGAGAGGTATGTGTTTGCGCGAGTATGTGAGTAATCTTATTTCCTTAGTGTGAAGTTGCTATAACGCCTGTCTATGGGCTAGCGCAATGCTTGTCTATGAGTAAAGTCAGCAACAATCAACTACCTGGGAGGGTAAGTGGTTGGACGCATTAAGCAAAGTATGCGTTGTTCACTAGGGATAGTAGCAACCGTAGGTCAGCGAAGTTTATGCGATTGTCTTGTATTATGTATACTTCATTCGGCCATTAGGGATATTCAGGAGGGTAGTCTAAGGACAGGATCTAGGTTTGGGAAGGTCAGGCCAGAATCTATGCTTGAGAGAGTCAGATTAGAACTCATAATACAAGAGATAGGCATTTAGGAATGAACACTATTTGTTATTAACGCATCACATGCATTCTAGAGATAGGATATGATTGTGTATGGTCACCGCAACATTGTATGAATTTTGCATCATCACATAGGAAAAGAGTAGAGACTTAGAAATAAGCTCTATGAACACTTTTGCATTCAACACATGCGTCCCATAATTAGGAGCATTGGAAAACACTTACCGTGCAAGGTTGTAACATGATCGCATAGTCTTGCGCTGACTAACGTTCCCTTGCAATAACTTTTGATTTGCAATGAAAACATCTCCACATTTTATCCGTTTTCCCATTCATTTATTTCATGTCAAGGTCTGCCGCATTTCTACCTCTCATACATATTCTCATTACGTTATCTGTTAGATAGGAGTAAGAGTAGGATTAACTTAACAACTTCCCCTCCATTCTTTTATTCAACCGCCACATGCACAAACACCGCAAACATTTAGTACAAGTCCCTGTGTTCAACCTCGAATTATCCGAGAAACTTTGGTTCATGTCATACTTGGCATGAATGCAAGAAAACTTGTGGCATGATGCATGGTCATCACATACATTGTTGCCGTAATTTCATTCCAACGCATGACCTATCGACGCATGGCTATCAATGCATATTTTAGAACATGCATCGCATAACACGTCCACGGGAAGTTGGTTGTCGAGTAAAATTGACTTCCAATTTCCCCTCACCAAATTTTTGGCGCTGTTGCCGGGGACTTAGCAACCAAATATTTGTAAGTTTTTGTGTCTCTGTGAGCAAACTTTTTTTCTTGGGTGTATTGCAGTTTGTGCGACCAGGTTGCAAACAATGTTAAAGTGTAGGCGATGCGCTGAAAGCCAACGTTGACCCCAAGGTAGGAGGGAAATCAGTCGCAAAAGAGCTTAAGGTAATTCTAAGCACATGACGGCCGCATGCGCCCAACAATTGCTGGAAGTTCCAATGGTTAGGGCAACTTGACCCAAGCAGTTGAGAGCCATCTCCTACATGGAAGACTCCTTGCGGTGACAACACTTCTACTTTTCCAAGGATGTCTTCTACTCTATCTTTACTTGCTTTCTTAGTATAGGTTATTTATTTATTTTTATTTTATTTTTATTGTTATTTTGGATATATGGCTGCTTCCTTGGTTTTGGGTACGTTTGCTCTTGTAGGTGCAACAATAAGTCTCCTTGGTTCGTAGATCAACAGAAGAATTCGTCTCACCTTTCAACGCAAGGCTTCAATCTCGTGGATTCCAACACATGAGCGCATGTGTTGTTCCGCTTAAGGTCTTTTCTTGTTATCTTATATGCCTTATCCTTTTGAAATTCTCTTTTTCACGAATGCGTTGTTTTGCGATGTTTCTATGATAGTACATATAGTTCACCGCATCTTCTAACTAATCAACCATGCATCCTTTACTTTTAATAGCTTATTCAAAATTTGAAAGTCTTGAGTTTTATTTTGTGTAAACCTTTGCTCAAACATTTATTATCCCATTCTTGTAATTTTGTTTTTAGCTTTGCGGTGAGAACGCTGCCAACCTCTAAGTTTGGGGGTGGCAGCGGTCTCAGAGAATTGTGTTCATTACATTGCAATCATTTGAAAAAAAAAAATTGAATGGAAAAACAAAAGTTGAAGTGAGATTTTGGGATTAATAACTCCACTGTCAATGCAATGTTGATAAGAGTTAAGCTGTGAAAGACACTTGCTCAAAGTTGGATGTCTGCATGACACATGTAGAGACAAGCCAAAACGAAGGTAAATCACTAGGATCAACGCATTAGTGCAACTCCTCTATCCAGCACAAGCCAAAACAAACGAGACAGGGTTGAGTTGAATATGGAACGCAACCGAAGTTGGATGCCCGCATGACACACGTGGGGGTAAGCCAAAACGAAGGGCATAACCAGGTTAAACGCCGCATTTGAATAAGTCATCGCAAAGTTTTGAAGTACTTTTTTGAATGAACGCAATCTCAGAAGCTAAACACAAAATAACGTTGAATGAATAAATATTTTTTTGAACAAAGGCTTGCCGGAATTAACTTAGAAAAGATCTTTTTGAAAAAGCCGCCAAAGTGGAGGAGAGCATTGCGGTGATGGTCAAAGGTGCGTGTAAATTATATTCTGAGAAGCTGGTTATCGCAAAGGAAAACATGAAGGTGAGTTAAAATTTCTTGAGTATAACGCATGCTTGAGGACAAGCATGATTTTAAGTTTGGGGGTGTGATGACATGTAGAAATGCATGTCATCTTAACCCTTTCACTTAGAATCATGAAGGTCATTAGGTAGAAATTGCGTTGATCATACTAGAAATTCATGAGAAAAAGAGTTTGCGCCGATCAGCATGTCGAATCTCAACTAACCCAGTATTTTGCATTAATTATGCTTTCAATGTTCTATCTTTGTAGCCAATGCAAGAAATTAACGCAAACGTAGAAACCGGATCGACGCATAGACGACCACATGTGGTGAAACACTCCATCGCAAGGCAAACGCAACGATCAACACATGGATGTTTCGGTAATTAGTCGTATGCGTCCAACGCATGGGAGTTGCGGTAGTCAGGTGATTTCGGTCGTCATGTGAAGTTGCGGTGTTAAGCGAATGCGGTCATTAAATGATTGCGGTTACGCAACAATGCATTCTTCTGGGATCAACGCAAAGCTTGTGGAATGAACGCATCAACGCATCTACCTCGAAAAAATCAAAAAGTTATGCTGACATTTTCACCTACCGCACCGTTGGTGGCAGAGGTTCAGAAAGGACTGACGCGCAGAACGTCAAACTAAGAGTAGTCCAATTAATGTTGTCAACGGTCCAATATTCTATAAATAGAAGACGATGAGCATAAATTTCTGATCATCTGGGGTTGATCTTTTGGATCCGGAGATTATCCCTCATCCAGGGGAGGATCCTTGTAAAACCGGAGACTTTCCCCGCGATCCAGGAAAAATGCATGAGAAGACAACTGAGAAGTTCTTCACTGTCTTCATCCATTCCGAGTGACGACTGGAAGCCTTCGACCAGAGTTAGATCTCGAGAGAATCAGCTCCTCCACCCATCCATGGCACCAGCAGCAGCCTTGACGTGCATCCGCTAGAAGCAAATCTTTACTTCCAGCCGGTCATTCCTTTTCCTTTCTTTTTGTATATTGTATTGTATGACATTTTGAATTAAGAAATTAATACAATGTGTTTTCAATGCATTTCTCTTTTCCTTCGATTTCATCTCTATCTTCTTACTTAGTACCTTTACTTTCATTGCAACACTTAATGGGAATGCTTGGGTATTGCATACTTAATCATGTGGATTAGGGATATGAAGCATGAGCAAACTACCGAGAGGTATGCATTGCGCAAGTATGTGAGTAATCTTATTTGTTTAGTGTGAAATTGCTGCAACATCTGTCTATAGGCTAACGCATTGCTTGTCTATGAGTAAAGTCAACAACAATCAACTGCCCAGGAGGGTAAGTTGTTGGACGCATTAAGCAAGGTATGCGTTGTTCACTAGGGATAGTAACAACCATAGGTCAGCGAAGTTTATGCAAGTGTCTTGTATTATGTATGCTTCATTCGTCCATTAGGGATACTCGAGAGGGTAGTCTAAGGACAGGATCTAGGCTTGGGAAGGTCAGGCCAGAATCTAGACTTGGGAGAGCCAGATTAGAACTCATAATACAAGAGATAGACACATAGGAATGAGCACTATTTGTTATTAACGCATCGCATGCATTCTAGAGATAGGATATGATTGTGTGTGGTCACAACAGCATTGTATGCATTTTGCATCATCGCATAGGAAAAAAGTAGAGACTTAGAAATAAGCTCTATGAACACTTTTGCATTCAACACGTGCGTCCTAGAATTAGGAGCATTGGAAGATACTTACCGTGCATGGTTGTAACATGATCGCATAGTCTTGCGCTGACTAAGGTTCTCTTGCAGTTACTCTTAAGATTTGCAATGAAAACATCTGCACATTCTATCCGTTTTCCCATTCATTTATTTCATGTTAAGGTTTGTAGCATTTGTACCTCTCATGCATATTCTCATTGCGTTGTCTGTTAGATAGGAGTAGGAGTAGGATTAACTTAACAACATCCCTTCCATTCTTTTATTCAACCGCCGCATGCACATCACCGCAAATGTTTAGTACAAATCTCTGTGTTCGACCTTGGATTACCCGAGAAACTTGCGTTCATGTTATACTTGGCGTGAACGCAAGAAAACTTGTGGCAGGATGCATGGTCATCGCATACATAGTTGGCGCATTTTCATTCCAACCCTTGACCAATCGACGCATGGCTATCAATGCATATTTTATAACATGCTTCGCATACCGCATCCACGGGAAGTTGGTTTTCGAGTAAAATTGACTTTCCGTCACCAATACTCATCTCTTAGCTTGTTGATTTCCATATGATTATCTTACATTGTTATCTCATAGTTCGTGCTTTCTGTTATGTGTTATCTGATTACCATGTAATAAATTTCTTTCTTTTACTTTTAGTTGCTTTTTATTTTATTGGAATAGTGATTGCATAGAAGTTACTGAGGTTTCCATACGATTACCATGGAATTGAAATCTAATTAGCTTCTAGCTATTTAAATATGTTAGTATTGATCTGATAGCCTGCTGATTTCCATATGATTGCTATCAATTATCGTCCAATTATCTACTAGTTTTCTCAGTTAATAGTTTCTATCTTCTATAATATTACTATTTGATTGCCTGTCGATTGTTATCATATAATTGTCTTATGATTTTCTTAGTACCTAATTTTTTCATGTGATTAGCATCCAATTACTTTCTTATTACCTTCTATTTTTTCATTACTATTTCATACTTTTGATAATCAACTAATTGCATTATGATGTAATTTGCTTCGGGTTGCACTTGACTTATTTTTTGTTCAATGCCATTTAATTGCTTTTTTTTTATTATTATCGCAAAAAATAGGAAAACCAAGAAAGATGAAAAAAGAAAAAAAAATGAAGGAAACTTGAGAACAGAGAATCTTCAACTAAAAGACAAAACAAAAAGAACAAAAAAATCAATGAGGTAAGTAGCATATTGCGACATGGTTAGACTGCATATTGATTTACTTCCATTTTACTTTATATAATAAATGATTACTATTTGTTACACTCATTTAATAAAATTAAGGGCATTCCACCTCACTGGTATAAGGTTCATTATTATTCTAATGGTAGAAAAATTGTGGATTGTGGATTTCAAGCTTAAAAAACAGGTTTCAAGATGGAGATTTGTGTGAAAGAAGACATTGCTATATAGAAAAGGCAGCAGAAAATACAACTAATGGTTATTCATAGAACCAAAACCTGCTCAATTTTCCTTCATGCTTCTTTTTATATATCAACTGATTACCTTTTGATTGCTATATGATTACCTTGTATTTCTTCTTAGATTGTTATATTTGAAGGAACTGTGAGGTCCATAAGTAGAAATAGGAACGTTCCAATTTCAAATTTACAAAATAAAAGTTACAGAACAACAGAACTAAACATAAACATTAAAAATTACAGCATGCAAAAAGATAGAGGAATTAGGGAAGAAAAGCACTTACCCTTGAAGAACAAAATTGTCTTTACGAAATCCTCCCAATTAGTCACAAACTCTTTGTATAGTATCAACCCTCAAGGTGGACACCACCAAGAGGCATTCCTCTGTATTCTCTATAGAGGAAGAGAATCATAAGAGGTGTGGGCTCTGTGTTATTTTGGGAAGAGAGAGAGAGTTTGAGAGAGAGAGGAATTTTCCTTCTATGTGTTCTTGGGCAAAATCAGAGAGAGAACAACTTACCTTTAGAAGTTAGGGAAGAAGATAAATGATACGTAAAGAAACTTCCATTGAATGAGAGAAAATTAAGGAGACCACTCCCCCTTTAATTTTAAATTTTAAATTTAAATTTAAATAAATTTGATTCAATAAATAGTATGTATATATATATATATATAATAACTAACTTATTATATGTATATATATATGTTATATCAAATATAGCACATAACCTAAAGTTTTTGTATTGTATCAAATATAGTATAACTTATTGTTTTAATTTCCCTTAATAATACATGGTGTTTAATATAAATCAATTCATATTAAATTTAATTATATGAATCGAAACAATATAATTAATATTTGAATCACATTCAAATATTTAATTCCTCTCATAATAAACTTTATATTATAATGTATCAAATACATTAATTTAATTATATCACAATTAATCCAAAATTAATTCTCAATAATATCTGTTGAGCTACATAGGGGACCTTATGGACCGATAGATTGAAACTCCAATGGTACTTGAATAATTATTAAACTTCTTTAATTAAATTATTCAACATCTATTAACTACCAACCACTCTACTAAGGATAGACAACTGCATTCTTCGCACTAAAATATATTTCAGTGTCCATTTGATATAACTAGTCAACAATACAATGACCCTTCACAAATTGCCCGTAAATATAGTTGGGCCAAAATTATAGTTTTGCCCCTGTAGTTAGATCTAACTTCTTATTTACCACAGATCCCTCTAATGAACAATTAGTCATAGTCCAACTATGACCAAACCCCTCTCGAGCCAAGAGAAGGTTTGACGCCACATTGTTCAAGTCCTAGAATCAGCCTTTAAGGGAGTAATTTATCTACTTACCCCGACATTAGGGAAATAGTGAATTCCGTCTAGTGTAGTTGTTGTTTTCCCAACTCCCCAATCAGACGAATCCCTAAAATGATATGCTTATTGAGTCAGTGATATGGTCATTCTCACACATACAAATCAAAGGACTACCTTCATAGGCAAAAGTTCACCACTCACTCAGGATGCAGGTCATGTCACCTATGGTCATCTTGGTGAAATGTAAGTCTCTATTATTAACGACGTTATATAATGAGACTACTTATTTCGTGGTTCGACCTTATACAAACCCTTTGTATAGAACACCCCCGTTTATATGTCTCTATATGAATGATCAAGATCAGATCATTTGTAGCATTTTACAACAATTGTATATCTACAAAGCAGGCCATATTCGTAGTATCACCAAGATAAGGTATCTATCCTTATCCATCTATGAAAAACCATTTACATTATCATTTAAACATGATCCACCTGTATATCTCTACATACATGTTTAAGCTACAGAAGATAACCTTGGATCTAAGTTTATTAGTTTTGGAGGTTAATGCTACTAAATGTTGAATAAAATATAACATATTTTATTACATAAATAAATCATTGTACATTATGATTACAAACTCTTGGACCCACGAGATTTAGGGCATCAACCTCAACAATCTCTCACTTGTCCTAAAGCTAGTGGAGTGTAATCATAAAAGTCACACTAATATAAAAGTACACAAAACAGTAAACTAGGGCATAAAATGTGGCCAGTACAAAATCTCTCACTTGTCCTAGACTAGATGGGGCATGTTTCGTAGACCCATACTCCGCAGTTGACCCTCAAACACCTTAGCCATGAGGGGCCTTTGTAAATGGATTAGCAACGTTGTGGGCCAAAGCTATCTGCATGACGATCATGTCCCCTCGATGCACAAACTCTTGAATGAGATGGTACTTCCGCTCTATATGCTTCCCACGCTTGTGACTTCTAGGCTCTCGGGAGTTAGCTACAACACCACTATTATCACAATAAAAGGTGATGGGCTTAGACATGTATGAAACCACTTCCAGATCAGTCAAGGACTTCCTGAGNTAGACATGTATGAAACCACTTCCAGATCAGTCAAGGACTTCCTGAGCCACACAGCTTCTTTAGCAGCTTTACAAGCCACCACATTTTCAGCCTCCATAGTGGAGTCAGCAATATACCCCTACTTAGTGCTTCTTCAGACTACTGCCCCTCCGTTAAGAGTGAACATTTATCCTGGTGTGGATTTCCTAGAATCTTTATCAATCTAGAAATTAAAGTCTGTGTATCCTGTAAGGATCAAATCCTTAGACACCATACACGAGCATGTAGTCCCTCGTTCTCTATAGATACTTGAGGATGTTCTTAACAGTGACATAGTGATCAAATCTTTGATTAGACTGATATGTACTGACTATCCCCACTGTATAGCAGATGTCAAATCTAGCACATAACATTGCATACATCAGGCTACCAAAAGTCGATGCATAGAGGATCTGTCTCATTTCCTCAATTTCTTAAGGTGTCTTAGGACACTATTCCTTAGAAAAAATAACTTCATGCCTGAAAGTGAGTAAACATCTCTTGGAGTTCCGCATCGAAAACTTGACAAGCATTTTGTCAATATACAATGCCTGAGATAGGGTCATCATTTTATTCTTTAGATATCTTTTAAACTCTTAGGAATGATGAATTTAAACTCTTAGAAATATGCGTCATCATCATTTGATATCTTCTTTGCTTACAATATAAATGAGTCCATCTATCAAATCCAACATTCCTAAGATATTCAGACACTATTAATTCTTAGCTTGATATTATGATTACACTATTCATATTCAAAATCATTTTTTAATGATCATCTCACTAAGAACTATGGAAAGCAACTATTGGAAGATTAACCGTTACTACAAAATGCTGCATAAATATAAGAAACAAGTATAAGATAACCAATAAACGAAAATCAAATAGAAATCATATAGACATCAGATAGTAATCAAATAGAAATTAGATAAACATCACGAATATCATATGAAAATCAAATCACAGTCACAAACTATTACTATCAAATACCAATAAGATGATAATTAGATAGCAAATTAACTAACTACTCAACAAATACTAATCAATCTCCAGCCAAATCACATATCAGATGTATAAACTAACAAAACACATATAAGATGAATCTACATTTCTCATCTCTCCAAATCTCAACAAAATCACTTAATAAAAAACAAAAAGATAAATCAAACACAAATTGAGACACAAACAACAAAGAATCTTCAAACACATAATTGATGAGAAAGAAAATGTTGAAAACATAGAAATCTTAGCTCATTAAAACAAAACCAGTAAAAAGGTTGATTATTTTAAAAGAAAAATTCTTAACTAAAGTGAATCATGACTTGATGGAAAATACTAGCAAGTAACAGAAGCAAATCGGACCAATAAGCATTTTAATTCATTAATTTTTGCTATAAATAAAGCATGCTCATAAACTAATAAGAGGGTTCATAACATACCTTTGTAGAACAACTTGAATCTCGAATTCAATTGAAAATCTTCTCCAAATCTACTTGTGAACTACCTCAAGGCCTTCCTAACTATTCTCTTGGTTCCTTAAATTGAGTTGTGGGACTCAAAATAAGCTTGAATAGAGGAAATTTGGAGAAGAAACTCACTGCTGCACCTTGGAAGAACACCTTCTTCAACCAAAAAGTTTTTCAGCAAAAACTGATCAAGTGCATTTGTTTTGCATGCTCGATTCTCAGTCTAATCTTCTTTATTTATTGTAAGACCATCATGCAAAATAGATTGGTGCATGAAGAACAGTTCATGCTTGAAGATTAACTCAGAGAAAAGAGTGGGAAATGAGTGAGCTACTTTTTCCAATTTTGATATTTTCAATTTTGTTTTATTCAAATTGGTTTTCAAAATTGAAATTTTTATTAATTTTACAAAATTTATTCATTAATTAATTTTCTAAAAAATTAATAATAATTAATTAATTAAACAATTTAATTAATTCAATTAATTTAAGATTAATTCTACCATCATGAATCCCTATTCATGAATTTAATATTTAAATCATATTTAAATATTAATTGATTCTCCAATTTCGTTTAATTCCAAAATTAATCACGTAATTATATCACATATAATTACTAATTTCCTTAATTCTAATTTGAACATTTCAAATTAACTTATCACGTTACTCTATGGCTAATCCATTTACGAGCTAGTAGGGGGACCTCGTGGACATACAAATCATGGGCTCCAACGATCTGAAATTAATTGGCTAAACTCTTTACACCGAATTAACCCCATTTGTTAACTACTGGGTCACTCCACTAAATCCCAGAGTTGCATTCCCCCCACTGTATATATATATAATACCCCCGAGATTACCTCTTGTTCCTTAAGTTCCACTGATCATTTAATGAACAATCGGTTTTTGATCCGATCAACAAACTGAGTGCCTCTCGAGGCAATTAGAGGGTAGGGCCCCTTGTTCAAGACCAGAAGTCAGTACTTAAGGGAACAACCTCTCTCCTATCCCTGGGTAGAAGTGAATTCCATCTTGAACCCTATGTCCCCAGCTATCTACCTGTTCTTAACCTTGAAATGGAGATTTATTGAGCTAACGCTGATGAGTCAACCCTCACCTATGCAAATCTAAAAATAATCCCGAATAAACAGAAGTTCATAGTTAGCTCAGGATTAAGGTCAAGTTACGCTTTGAAATAGCCAGTCTTAAATAGTAAACAACGTTATAAAGTAAGAGTGACTGATTTCGTAGTCCGATCTTGTACAAACAGGATGCTCTCACTCCTCATGTCATAACATGTACGAATTGGAATCACATCGTCTGTAGCACTTTACAACTCCTTGTAACAACTACAGAGTAGACCGCGTCCAATAGTGTTACCAGAATAAGACACCCAACCTTATTCATATACTATAGATCATTTTTACTATTTACTCAAACCTGATCCACTTTTATATCTCCACGTAAAGTTCAAATACTCATATAATAGTCATGGATCTTTTAGTTTATTGGATTTATTTCTAAAACGAAATAAGCAATTTATATATTCAATAACTATTTATTGAATTTTCAAAATAAGTTTTATTGTTTACAAACTACGAGTTTTAAGATATAAAACCCAATATGACGGACAGAGCAAGAACTGCAAATAAAAATCAAAACAAAAAACAGAATGCAATTTACGAAGGAGAGGACAAGATTCAAGCAAAAAATAAGAATCAGAAGCAGAAAATTGAAATAAACTGTGCTTAAAAATCGAAACCTAAAATCAGTACATAAATATCGAAATCTTCACTCACTTCATAATCGTGAACAGAAGGACGAAATTGAAGCAAACAAAAAAAAAAAAAAAAAATCAGATTCAAAACTGTGGCTCGTCGAAATCAAGTTGAAGAATAGAAAATCAGCTAACCAAAAATCAAGTCGACGTTGAATTGGTCGAAATCTTGAACTTCAAATGTTGGAGCTTGTCGAAGAATCTTGGAGCTTATCGATGTTCCAGGGCTGAGAATCGATGAAGAAAATCGGAGAAGCAGAGCACAGATTATATCAAATAAAATGCTTTTTAACAATATATGTTATTTTAAATATATTTTGCCATATTTGCAATATTTTAAATCTTAATGACATGGATGCTAATATAGGGCCAAAAGTTGCTAGACAATACAATTTCCCTTTTTTCTTTTCCTTCTTTTTCCTTTTTGACTTTAACAATTGATTTTTTTTCCCCTTTTTTGTCAAAACCGTCCATCCAAATGGTTATAACGATAGCACACGTGTGAGGAAAGTTTGGGTTATTCTTTTATCATCATCATTATTATTCTTAATGTGTTTTATTGGACTTGTGTTATAGAAAACATAAATTATTATTAATATTATAAGCTTGTAATTATAAAAGACTATTTTTCAACTCGCTGAGCTTGCAAGAAAAATGCTCCTTGGTAGGAACAATTTCCCTGTTGGCTAAAGCCTGCATTATTCTTCCCTCAGATTTAGTATGTTTTTAAAATTTAACATTTCTACCAACAAATTTACACTTTATCCATCTCAACCCTCGTGATTCAAACCATTGGTGAAAATAAAGCCTCTAGTAAATCAAGAACAACCAATAAACTTTTCTTAAAAAAAGAAAAAAACAAAAAACTCATTCCTTCACTTCTAATTTTCATGGTTTAACCTTGAGAACAATTTATCAATTTGGTTTAATTGTAGGATTGGTATGGCAACCCTAGAGGAAGGGGTGAATAGGATTTATTTAAACTAATTAAAAAAATTTCACTAAGGTAGCCGAGTTAAACATATCAATTAAATTTTTCCTAGTACATAATTTAAACAATAATATCATGCAAATAAATTTAATCCAAAATAATAAAAAAAAAACTAATAATAATACTTTAAACCACCTTATTTGATTTCAATAATAAGATTGGTAATGAATATATAGAATTAAGAGCTAACAATTAAAATAAATCAAGATGAACAATTAATTTCAAGAACAAAAATTGTAATTAATTTCAAGCAATAAAATCTAATAGCAAATTAATTTCAAAATTAAAGTAGTATAGGGATAAGAAAATTAATACCGGGAGTTTATAGTGGTTCGGTACAACCGACCTACATCCACTTACCAAGTTGATCCTTTCCACGGTTGAAGATCAAATTGTTACAACAACTCTTTTTCCAAGATCAAGAGCAACCATTAGAAAAGTTTGAAAAATTGAAGAACACAATTATTGTTGGGAATGTCCTAAAGTTCGCAATTCGTAAATTTCATATTAAACATTCTATTTATCAATAAAATATTATTGAGTATTTTATTCAATAAAATTGTTGATATTGCATTCTATTATGAAAATTCAATAAACAAATCTATGGCTATAGTATGAATACTTTAACTTTATGTGGTGACATAAATAGGATCAAGTTATAGTATATAGCATAAATGGTCTATAAGTATATGGAAGGAATTGGGTATCTCATTTTAGTAACACTATTGGATGCGACCCATTTTGTATTCTGATAGAAATGATGTGATTCACAGATCATTCATGTAGAGATATGTGAGTGAGAGACATCCTATGCAATGAGTTTGCATAAGAATGGACCTCGAAATAATCACTTTTCTTTATAACGACAGTACTGTTAAACTGACTATTTCAAACAAAAAATGACATAGGGTAACATGATCTTAATCCTAAGTTAACTATGAACTCCTGTTTATTCGGGATTATCCTTTGATCTGCATAAATAAGAGTAGTCTAACAACACTGGTCGATAAGCTTCCCATTTTAGGGATAAGACTGGATAGATAGTTGGGGATATAGCCTTGCAAGATGGAATTCACTCCTACCTATCTTAGGGTTAGCAAATAGGTTGTTCTCTTAAGTGCTGATTCCTGGACTTGTACAACGGGGCCCTGCCCTCTCTTGGTAAGAGGGACATGATTCATAAGTGGTATTATGGATGAGTTGTTCAATAGAGGGTCAGTGGGAGCTTAAGAAACAAGATGCATTTACAAGGTAAAACGATAATTTTGACCCAATTGTAAATAAAAACGACCTTCATCGACTTACCGATTATGGTTAAAATGGACAAAAATATATCTACAGTGGGGAGAGTGCAACTATCGAGCTATAGTGGTGTGCCTTGATAGTTAACGAATAGTAATTAATTCGGTTTAAAGAGTTTAACCAATTAATTACAAATTGTTGGAGCTCATGATTTCTAGGTCCATTAGGTCCCCTCTACTATCTCGTAAATTGGATTAATAAATTGAGTATTAATGGATGAAATTTGAAGTTAGAGTTATGAATTTGAAATGTTCAAAATCAATTTAGGGTTTCAATTAATTATATACAATACAATTGAAACATTTAATTTTATCAAAAATTAAACAAAATTGTAGAATCAATTAATATTTAAATTATGATTCAAATATTAATTGTATGAAATTGATTCATAAAAGTGGAATTGATGTGTTAATTTAATATTAAGATATTAAATCAATCAATTAATTAAAAGGTGTAATTAAAATTAGTTTTATTTAAAATTAATTAATTGAATTAATTTTATAAAACACCAATATTTAAATAAATCAATTTATTTAAATATAAAATTATTTTATTTAACAGTAAATTTGATTGGTTTATAAAACAATTTTTAATTGAGCAAAGTCAGTTTTTCCAAGAATTGGAAAACCCCACTATGGTGCCAAGCACCTAGCTCAATCAAATTCTATTTTGATTCTCTCTTAAATGTTGAAGTAGGAGCTGACCTACATACAGATCATTTCCATGCATGGTCTGAGCTTATAAATTAAAGCTTAAGACTGTGAAATGGGAAGGCCATGCTGTGTTTTTTAACCAGACATCTGTTGAAGTAAAAACTCTCTTCCCTCAAATTCATCCAAATGAAGCTCAATTTGAGTGCTTCCACATCACAATCCTCACTTAAAGTTAGTAGAGATCTTAATGGTGGTCTACTTGAAGATTTAAACTCAAATAGTGGATATCTTGCTGAATTTGTGGAGGTTTCTTCAAAGGTAATGTGTAACTCAAACCCTCTTGTAAACTTGTTATGAGTAGCACGTTTAAATCTCAAATTAAGAGTAGTTAGAGTGTTTATTGATTTTGAATTCTTCTGTTGCATGTTATCTAACTCCTTTAATTATCAAACTCTCTAAAAGAGTAGATTTACAAATTTTGAGCTCACAACAAATCAATCCTCACCATAGAATATAATTTTGTCAAGAATAAGATGAAAAAAAAAATTGAGACCATGGAGAGAATAACAATGGTAGCTTTTAGCAAATTGGTGGAATATAAAAATATGTAATTATTGTTAGAATGTGGAGAAGATGAAGAGTTCAAAAAGAGGGGAAGGTAGGTAAAAACCACATTTTATTTGGACCATTAGATTGAAAAAGGAAAATCAATGATAGAGGATTTTATTTTTTGAATCAACTAGCCATTAGACATATATAACAATATATATATATATATCATTTCTTTAAAATAATTTCTTTTAAAAATCAACAAAAAAAATAAAAAAAAATAAAAGTCCACCATATATCCAAAACTAGTCAGACACAAACATAAAATGATATTAAATTTATTTTCTTTTTTAAACAAACCCAAAAATCAAAAGCTCACTATATGTCATTCCTCCTATGCTTCAAGTGGCACTTGTGGAACCTTTCAATTGGTCCACTTTGATGCGAAAAATTCTGCTACATCATTAGCTCGAGTTTTTTCTATTAAGCTTCTTTCGACCATATTTTTTTTGGTTGAATTGCAGTTTGAGTGATTCAAATTGCATTATAATCATTGTTTTGAACTCTAAACAATTGACACTTCAAAATATTCAAATTGTTAGTGAATAAGATTATGTTTGTTATCATTAAAATATTAATTAATTAATGAGTTTGATATATAAGGACAAAAAGCCAACACCAATTTATTCAAGGAACATCTCCATTTTTTCTCCAGATCAACTTCAAGAAAAAACTTCAGTAGAAAAGCTTCCAAATGTTGCTTCTCGAGCTCTTTCTATGTTAAAAATTTTCTTCCTCTCCATTTCTTTCTAGAGCTACTTTCAAATATAAAAAAATGAATTAACTTATTTACAAATACAACAAAACGTCACTGTCTATCAGTGATAAATGGTGATAGACGGTGATAGATACTGATAGACACCACCAAAATAGAATTTCACCAATTTTTTCCTTCTTTCCCTTTTTGCCCTTAACAATTGATTTTTTTTTCTTTTCTCCTAGGAAAAAGAAATTGGGTTTTTACAATCCAATGTTAACACAACCTCCAACTTTAGACGTGCACTAGTTTGAAAAATGAATGGAATCAAGAAAATAGGTTGCTCAAAATGGTAAAAAATAGTAGACAATTAAGAAGAAGAAGATGATATCATATCCGAAATACACATCCAATATATGATGAAGGGAGAAAACAAAATTTCCAACCGTATTAGTAAAAATCTAGGAGTGCAACAAAAAGCCAGACCAATCCAAACCGATCCAATTGTTTGGTTTAGTTTTTTTAGTACAAAATTGAACATTTTTGTATTTGGAGAAAACCAAAAGGTAATTGTTTGGATCAATTTTTTATTAGAAAAGTCAATCAAAACCAAACTAATCCAATGGTATATATACCCTTAAAAATAATTTTTTTTAGTATTGTAATTATTATGGTGTATGTATATTTGTTGTTTAGAAATAAAAGAACCAATTATCATGGAGCTTGTATGTTTTTTATTTATAAAAGTACCACGAAAAAAATGTCAAATTTTAATTTATGAAAAAAGAAATGGACGAAATTTAATTCTAAATTAGCAAAAATGACCAATTCAAAAAAAAAAGTGGTAATAAAAATAGAAATTGGAAGAAAAAAGGAAAATGCCAAAAACCAAGAACTAAACCGATAATAAATCGATCTAACTAAAACCATTACAATGATCTTGTTTTTTTATTGGACATTAGTTTGGATCTCTTCTTTGTAAAATCTATTAGTTTGATTTAATTCTTTGTTGACTTTAAAACTGACAAAATCGAGCCGACTATCATTTCTATACAAATCTAAATATTAAGAATCTGAATTAATGAAAATAGTAATATTTTGAATCGAAAAGGTAGTGAAATTAGGTCCCTTTTCATGCGAGTGCAATTATCCAAGACCTTCGATCGAAATTGGTGACAATGGCAGCACACGTGTGAGGAAAGTTTCGATTTTTTTTTTATCATCATCATCATCATTATTTGTTGCAAAATGTGTTTTCTTCGACTTGGCTTATAGAAAAAAATTATTATTAATATTATATGCTTGTAATTTTAAAAGATTAACTACTTCATTTATTCCAACGCTTAGATCAGTCATGAAAATAAAATAATAAAAACTAAGATAAATCAAAATCTCACCGTCAAAATGAGAGAATGACAAATATAAAATGATATATTAAAACCATAAGCAAAGACAATCAAAGTGGCTAAACTGAGCGATAATATACATATATATGTCACTTCCAACGGAAAGTTTAAACGTCCTATTATTTAAAGAAACAAAGTAACTAAACAACAAATATTAACTTTCTTTCACACAACAACTACATAACCAAGAACAAACGACACAATAGACATTGCAACTTAACCACAACACATTCTTCTTGTTTAACGACCTGTGTCAAGACTTACTGTAAAAGAGGTTTCATTTGAGCTCATCGACGTGGAAGAAGTAGGATATATAGGAACAGGCATTTTATTTGGAAGATTTGGCATCGTTGTCTCGAAGTTTAGAACTTGAATCACTTGTTTTATGGATGGTCTAAGATGAGGGTCTGGATAAGCAGTCCATAGTCCAACAAGCATCAAACACTCAACTTGTTTTTCGTCATAATCAGAATGCAATTTCTCATCTATCCCAACATGCAATTGTCCACTTCCATAAAGATCCCAAACCCACTCCACCAAACCCTTATGAGATTCTTTTTCTAAAGAGGTTCTTGACATTTTCCCCGTAGCGATCTCTAAAGCAACCACTCCAAAGCTAAACACATCAGATTCCTTACTAGTTCTTTGACTTTTTCACACACACAAAAAAATAATTAGCCACACAAAAAAAGTGAGTTAATGACTTCGGAGCTTTCATCACTTACACAAAAAAAATAATAAGATGATGTCATTTGCGTAACTTTCATTAATAAGAACATTACATCAGTTGAATTAATGACTTCGGAGCTTTCATAACTCATACAAAAAAATGAATTAGCCAAAATGAGCATAACTCAACTGGTATAGTGCTTGTACTATCGACCTCGAGATTTGAGGTTCAATTGCTCATCCCACACTTTAATTATAATACCTTAAAAAAAAAAAAGTCTAATTCTTCTCTTGTGCCACCAAATTACAATTTGACCAAGTATTTATTCACTTTTAAATTTTCTTTACTTTAATTAGTCTTTTTATATCATTACATACTAGATTTTTATTCGTCAAGATAAAAGACTAAAAAAAAAAAAAATGGAAGTGAACAACATTAAGAACGTATGTATCATTCAACAATATAACTTAATAGATAATTAAGATATTAATTATAATCCTAAAAGTTGAAGATTGGAACAATTTTCTACTTCGAAATTTTTTAACTTAAAAATGAGTACGGAAATAGTTGATTTAAATAATTCAACTAGTAATAAAAATTTATAATGCACAAGAATTGTTAATTATAAAAGAAAAATTGTAGTGAACCCAGGGGTAGGTAGGTATTACTTGGAAGCTACTCATTTGACCAAGTGTTTTCTTTTAGTTTTCAAGTAATTAACTTGTATATTTTATTATTCTTTTATCTTTATAAACTAGGTTTTTATGAATTCCTCCATTTCTAAAGAAAATGATGAGGAAGCTCGGCAAGTTTATTTTATTGCCACTCTTTTTTGGTTTATCTATAGTGACATAATTTCTATCATTCTACTCTTCTTAGCATCAAATTAATGATTGAATTATCTTCTATTCTCTTCAACGGTTGTTAAGTGTTGAGTTTTGGAATATATTGTTTAGGTAGTCATTTGACAGTTATTAATGGTGTATTTTGTTGTCTCGCATACAATCAAATAGTATGGATTAAATCTATTAAAAAACACAAGTTTTTGCTTCAAAAACCCAATTATAAACTTAATATGAGGTGTTTCGGGTGAGATTCAAGGTCGAACATGAAGATTTTATTATAAATCAGTTGATTTAGTAATTCTATTCCTTTCGGTTTCACAAGTATAAAGTATCAATAAGTTTTATGTTGTGTTTAGTAAATGCAAGAAAATAAAGTGCAGTAAATAAAATGGTGAGGGAGATGAGAGAAATGAGGATGAGATGAATATCACAGATCTTTTGAACACAATATTAAGTTTCAGTTTATGTTTTTAACCTTAAACTTAATCTTCACCTTTTATCTCTAAAGATACTTCTTAATTTCTTTAATGAAATTCACAGCCACTTACTCTCTCAAATAGTTAACAATTATAATTTTTTGATTCGATTTGCTAGAAGGAATAAAAAATGAAGATTCAATATACATTAAACAAGACCAACATCCACTCAAGTTATGCTTGCTAGATTGATGCTAAACTTATTGAGAGACAAAACTTGTATAGTGGGTCTTCTGGTTGTTGACCATCAAATATAACAACATTTAAGCGAAGATATTTTGATGTCTTGTTCCACAGATGCTCCACTTTTTAATTTTAAACTATTGTCAATTTAGATGATGACGACAAAGATTTTCTCGATTTGATTCAAATCTCAATCTAAATTCAACTTTTACATGTGTTGAAGATATTTTGACTGGTTAAAATTTGGATAAAAGGTAATAGACGAGACTTCTTGAATTCTACTTAGGTAATCTTTGACACACAATTACAATAACCAAAGATTTTTTGTTTTTTCATATATGACCAAATGTCTGCAAGCATCCTAAACTACCAAAACCATAAAGCTCGAAGGAGAGCCCCTGCATATAAGGAAAGAATAATAATAATCTTTCTAATAATTATATCATCAATAGTATTGAGAAAAGATCAACGATAGATTAATTGAAAAATGTATTAGAAAACTATTTTCTCAAAAAGAAGGAAACATAAAGCAGAGAAATATGCTTGAGCCATTCTATAAGGAAAGTTGAGGCTCTATTGTATGTAATATCCAAACAAGAAAAATAACATTTATAATACTAGATATTATAGCCATTGAAAATTTGACTAGAAATTATGCATCATTCTATTAATTGAGGTGTTGGTTATTGATTTGTCAAACTATAATCTCTTTGCTGAAATAATATTCCGTCTTATATTTCATAAAGTTTAGGTATGATTCATGACATAAATTGTCATGTTAAAAAATACTATGGTTTGCCATTAATTAAAAGTATTTTTATTAATTTTAATTAAGTTTGGACGTATACAGTTGTATTGCTTATTACCTACCTTGTTGGTAGTATGAAAATATGCAAAATTTATTATGTAGGAAGCTTGTAGAATTTGATGGTAGTTTGAGATATTGTCTAAGCTACAAAATATGTGATATTTTATAAGGATTTTTCGTGGGTATACAAGTGAGAACAACTATCTTCATTGGTATAAGGTCTTTTGGAGTCAAACCCAAAAGCAAAATCTGGATGGCTTATGCCCAAAGTAGACACAATATCACTGTCATGAAGATATTTGGAGAGTTGTCTCAAATAAGTGGTATCAGAATCGTGTCCCTAGTTTACCTATATTCATATAATCCTCATGTGTCGAACAAAGATGTAGTGGAGCCTCGAAAGTAGTCATAATGTGATCCATGGTTGGACTCTATCAGATAGACGGTATGCTCTTGTAAAAATGAGTTAACCTAGATAAGAGTTAGATGGATAGATGGCTACTTGAGAGGGGGTTCAATTGGCCGTTTGTTCGAGGAGAAGATTGTTAGGAATGTGACCAAAGTCACACATTGGTTAAATAAGGAGATGATCATGGGTACATAGGTATACATGTCTATAATTTTAATTGATTGAATGTATAAAGTCTAGGATCTTGAAAAGAGAAAATGAAGACAAATGATTTATGGTTATTTTGTGGTTTAACTGCTTATGAAGAAACATTATGAATTAAAACATGGATTTAGTAGAATTTCTTAAAGGAAATAAACTAGAAGGAAGATATATGCAAATAATGGTGTGAGAACTTCAACAATACATTAGTAAATATCCTTTGATACATGTGTTTACTCGAGTTGTTTGAGTTGCTTGTGTGAATATTTGTTAATATCCTTTTGATACATGCGTTTACTCAAAATTGTTTAAGTTGATTGTATGATTATATTTTGTACATTGACAATATGTTTATCTTCGGAACAAACATAGATGTAACCAATAATACCAAGTGGTTATTATCGTCAGATTTTGAAATGAAAGATTTGGGAGAAATTGACGTAATACTTGGTGTTAAGATTAGAAAAACTGAGAATGGATTTTCTTTGTGTCAATCATACTAAATTGGAAATTGTTAAAGAGATTGATAGTAATTATGTTCACGCTCCTGTAAGAACACATTATGATATTAGTATGAGTCTTAAGAAAAATAAG
This sequence comes from Benincasa hispida, assembly GCF_009727055.1. Classification (NCBI taxonomy): domain Eukaryota; kingdom Viridiplantae; phylum Streptophyta; class Magnoliopsida; order Cucurbitales; family Cucurbitaceae; genus Benincasa; species Benincasa hispida. The sequence continues at coordinate 41,812,407 of NC_052358.1, forward strand.
GAAGGTAGTGTTTCTCAATCTGCATATGAAAGGATTATAGGAAGCATTATTGTTTTAATGAACTATACTGGATCTGTTATTGCTTATGTTGTGAGAAGATCGAGTAGATATTCACATAATTCTGATAAAGATCATTGGATTGTTTTTCATGGTTTATTAAGGTATCTTAAGGGTTATTATTTGTATTTCGATAATTTTATGGCATATTAGAAGGTTAGAGTACGTAAACTGGGTAACATAGAATAATGAAATAAGCTTTGCTAGTGAATATGTGTTCTTATTGCGTAAAGGAGCTATTTTATGAAAGCTAGCAAAATAGACTTGTACAACAAGATCTACCATGAAGTATGAATTTATTGCTATAGAATTAGCAGTGCATATGTATGGGAGGCTTAGAAGTCTACTAGAAGATGTACTATTGTGGGGGCATCAGTACCAGTCTCTTTGTACGATGATTCACAGGCTATCTTAGGAATTGACAATAATAATGTGTATAATGGCAAAACCCATCATACATGGAGTTGTGAAACAGTTGTTAAAAGGAGAAATTATCTCCATGGAGGAACTTGGCGAATTTTCTAACCAAATGCCTAACAAAGAGAATAATTTAAAAGTCCTCAGTGTGCATGGGACTCAAAACCCATAAATATTTCACGTCCTTTCTTTAAGTGGTCCTAGTATGGACTTGATGGATAGAACTAAAACCTTCAAATTCCATAGCCATTTCTTTGGGTGGTCTTGATATGGACTTGATGGATAGATGTAAAATCTTCATAGCTTAGTTTTTGAGTGACCAGTCTTTGACAGACTTGATGAAGTTGATCTTGATATGGACTAGATATGAAATATTCGTAGCTCAGTTTTTAGTGGTCTATTGCGATAGACTTGATGAAGCAATAAACGTGAATATGAATGGTAGCCACCGTCTATGAAAAAGTTTAAAGATATAGGCAGAAGCTTTCAATACAACATGCCATATTTATAATAGGGTTTCACTTCGCCTAGGTACTGTGTTCACTAAATATGAACTCTGGAAAGGAAGAAAACCAAATGTGAAGTATTTCCATGTTTTCAGTAGCACCTGCTATATCCTGTCTGATCGTGAGAAAAGAAGGAAACAAAACTCTATTAGAGTTCGAAAACATGCAGCGGAAGAAAAACAGATCATTAAGCATTCCAATTCATTAAATTTGACTTTAAATTAAGCATGCACATAAACTAATAAGAGGGTTTCATGATATACCTTTGAAGAAACATTTGAATCTCAAAAATCATCTTGCACACCACATCAAGGCCTTCCCTACTATCCTTTTGATGCCTTAGATTGAGTTCTGGGACTCAAAATAAGCTTGGATTAAGGGAATTTGGAGATGAGGTTACTGCATCACCATGGTAAAAGACTTTCTTCAACCTCAAGTTTTTCAGCAAAATCTATCAAAATGCATGCTCGATTCTCAGCCCAATCTTCTTCATTTATTGTATGACTATCATACAATGAGGATTGTTGCATGAATTGCAGCTCATGCTTGGAAGATCGAGCCAAGTTTATTGTGGAGAGTGTGTGAGCTACTTGGTTGAAAGTGGAAAAATCCCACTTTTTGGGATTTTCCATTTTCCATCTCTTTTCAATTTTTGATTTACTAATTGATTTCCAAAATGAAATCTTTATTAATTTTACAAAATTAATTCATTAATTAATTTTCTAATAAAATTAATAATAAATAGTTAATTAAACAATTTCATTAGTTCTAATTAATTCAATATCAAATATTAAATTAATTTAACACTAATTCCACCATCATGAATCCCTATTCATGAATTTAATATTTAAATCATATTTAAATATTAATTGATTCTCCAATTTCATTTAATTCAAAAATTAAACGCTTAATTATATCACATATAATACTAATTTGCTTAATTCTAATTTGAATGTTTCAAATTAACTTATCACGCTACTCTAAGGCTAATCTATTTGTGAGCTAGCGTGGGGACCTCGTGGACCTACAGATCATGGGCTCCAACGATCCGAGATTAATTGGCTAAACTCTCTATACCGAATTAACACTCATTCGTTAGCTACTGGGTCACTCCATTGAAGCCCAAAGTTGCACTCTCCTCACTATAGATATATTATGTCCACTTGATATAACCATAATTAGTAAGTTAACCCTTCAAAGGTTGTTCGTAATAACGGCAGGGTCAAATGGTTGTTTTACCCCTGATATTACCTCTTGTTCCTTAAGTCCCACTGATCCTCTAATGAACAATTGGTTTGTGATCCAATCAACAAACCGAATCCCTCTTGGGCCAATGAGATTGTCAAAAATGCTGAAAGTGAAAGCTCGGTGTCATCAGGTCACGATTAGGATGAAACAGACCTTAAAGATGTCTTTAACATGAGTAACGATAGCCTGATACCTAGTGTCTCAAAAGATAGTAAATCCAACAAATATGAAGATGAATATTGTAATCCAACCCCATCCATAGAATATAGAAGGCTTATCCTCTTAGCAATATTATCAGAAATCTGAATTTTGGAATTACTACTCGAAATAAAAATAAAGTTCACTACTTGAAGATGATTGGAAATGTGTGCTTTACATCTCCAAGGGAACCTAAAAATATGAATGAAGCCCTGAAGGATGAGTTCTGGATCAATGCCATGTAAGAAGAACTCAAACAGTTTGCTAGGAATCAAGTATGAACTCTTGTTCCTTGTCATACAAATATTAATATAATTGGCACAAGGTGAGTGTTTAAGAATAAATACGATGAACATGGAGTTGTGACTAGAAATAAAGTGAGGTTGGCCCAAGATTATACTCAAATCGAAGGAATAGATTCTAATGAGACATTCGCTCTGGTGGCACATCTTGAAGCTATTCGTTTGCTAATGGGAATTTCATGTCTTCTAATATTCAAATTATTCCAAATGGGTGTTAAAATTGCATTCCTGAATGAGTGTTTGAATGAAGAAGTATTTGTGGAACTACCCAAAGGATTTGTTGATTTAGTTTGTTCGCGACATATGTACCGACTTCAGAAGGCTCTCTATGGACTTAAACAAGGTCCACAGGGCCTGGTATGATAGAGTAGCAGATTTTCTAACTAAGAATGGTTGTACTCGATGGTTAACAGATAAGACTTTGTTCATAAAGAGGGTTGTTGAAAAATTCATTATTGCTCAAATTTATGTTGATGACATCATCTTTGGAGGAATGCCCCAAAGCATGGTAGATAACTTCATTGATCAAATGAAGGGTGAGTTTGAAATGAGTATGGTGGGAGAGCTTATATACTTCATTGGTTTAAAAATTAAACAAATGAAATAAGGTATTTTTCTATCTCAAGAGAAGTATGTTAAAAATATGGTGAGAAAAATTGGTCTTGATAAAGCTCAATCCAAGCGTACCCTAGCTATGACTCATGCCAAACTTCCACATGATTCTGATGTTAGACGTTTCGATAAGAGTTTCTATAGGAATATGATTGGAAGCTTAGCCTTTGACGTAGGTGTTTGTGCTCGATATCAATCTAACCCTAGAACCAACCATATGACCAATGTGATAAGAATTCTTAAATATGTGCATGGAACATATGACTATGGTTTTCTATATACTTTCGGTACAAATCCAGTTCTAGTAAGTTATCGTGGTGCTATTTTTGAGGTTGATGCCCTAAAGTCTCGTGTCCTATAGTTTGTAAACAATTTATATGAACGTTTGTGTTGTATAATATATGATATTTAACTTCACATCTTGTATTTTGCTCAGTTGCATGTTTTATTTGCTTTACCACAAACTAATAAACATAAAATCTCTGGTTATCTATATGTGACTCAAGTATGTATGTGGTGACTTACAAGTGGATCATGTATTGAGTGACAACCAAAATGATCTGTAGTATATGGATATAGGAGGGAAACCTTATCCTGGTAACGCTACGGATGCGGCTCGCTTTGTGGAATGGTCACAAGTGTTGTGACTTGTCACAGATGGTCTGATCCTGATCATTCGTGTTGGGGACATGCGAGTGGAGGTGTCCTATACAAAGAGTTTGTATAAGACATGACCACGAAGTGTTAACGTCTCATTATATAATACCGTTCATGACAGAGACTTCACTTCACAAGGATGACCATAAGTAACATGACCACAATCTTGAGTGAGTTCGGAACTCCTGCCATTGAGGGCGATCCTTTGATTTGTATAGGTGCGAGTGGCCAGGTCGCCGATTCAAACCTACCATTTTGGAGATTCATCTGATTTGGGAGTTGGGAACTCAGCTACACAAGATGGAATTCACTCCTTCCCCGAGGTAGGGGTAAATAGATAGATAGCTCCCTTAAGGCCTGATTCCTGGGCTTGAACGCTGTGGCCCCACACACCTTCTCTTGGCGCGAGAGGTGTTCACACATAGTTCGACTATGTTGTATTGTTCATTAGAGGAATCAGTGGTACTTAAGAAGTGAGATGTAACTACAGGGGCAAAACGGTAATTTGGTCCAACTGTACTTACGAGCATCTATGAAGGGTCATCGTACTCATGATTGGTTATATCCGATGGACATAAAAATATATCTGTGGTAAGAAGAGTTTAGTTGTTGGTCTTTAGTAGAATACCTGACAGTTAATGGATGGTAGACCTTGTGGTTGAAGAGTTTAGTCAGCTATTCACAAACCATTGGAGCTTCGAGCCACAGGTTCATTAGATCCCTTGGGTAGCTTGGATAAAGTCAAAAATCAGTATTTGGGTTAATTTGAAATATTCAAATTGACAAGAAAAAGTTCGATTATATATCGATATAATTGGACTGGTTAATTATATATGATATAATTGGCTAAATGTATGAGATACATTAATTTAGAGGAAATTAGATATAAATATGATTTATATCAAGTAGAGGAGAAATTACTATAGTAGATATGTGATATCAAACTATAGGGTAAAAATATAATATGATTATATTTATTAATAATTTAATTGATTAATTATATGATAATTAACCTAAAATCTCTCTCGAACGTGTATTAGTGGGAAAACAGCGTCAGTTATTATAACCGAAGAATTAAAAATGAAATTTTGTTTCATTTTGTGAGGTTCAAAAGAAGATTAGAAGGTCTTGCATTGGTGTGGAAACGTAAACGATCGCTTAAAGTCGAGAGCCTATACGATAGTCGCTCAGCGCCTAAACGATTGCATACCTCGCGCCTAAACGATCGTCTACCTAGTGCCTAAACGATCACACGCTAATTCCTAAATGATCAGATAGCTTTCCTAAACGATCGTATAGTGTGTCGTGTTTGTTAAACGATTGCCCACCTTTTTCTAAACGATCGTTAAGTAAAATCTACACGATCGTGTAGTTTCTTCTAAGCGATAAGCATCTAGCCATGCGATAGCTTCTCATTCTCTCCTACTTTCTTATCATCTACACGACCAGTTCTTCCTTCAACCTCTACCAAACTCTCCGAAGACCACGCTTCAGGTTCTCACTCCGAGAATACCTAAGGCTCCTTTCTGGTGATGACGTCTCCGCTGTGTTCATTTGTTTGCAATTGTTCATGTTGTTGTAGTTGACGCATCTGTTGAGCGTTGGTCGATCGAGTAGAGGTCTTCCGCTGCATTGGGTTACAAAGTTTGAAGAGCGTCTTCAACTGGTATGAGAACTCCCTCCCTTGTTATTTCTTGTTCAAAGCATGCCGTTAATTACTGTTTATGTGCATAACTGTATGTTCGAATGTATTTGGTATATTTCAGTCACGGTGAAATTGAAGAGACCGGCGACGCTCATGGAACTCTTCGTTAAGAGATCCTTCAGCTAACTAGGTGGGGTGCATAAAAGATAGAAAAATCCTGTTAAGGAGCTATGTATTCTTAGGAAATAACCTTATATCATGGTTCAGTAAAAAGCATAACTGTGTATCTTTATCTACTGTTGAGCCTGAATATGTTGTTGTAGATAGTAGTTGTGCACAATTGCTTTGGATGAAGCAAATGCTTGCTGAGTACAATGTGTTTCAAGATGTCATGACATTATGTTGTGATAATATGAGTGCTATCAATATATCAAAAAATTTGATTCAACATAGTCACATCAAACATATTGACATCAGATATCACTTTATACGAGAATTGGTTGAAAATGAAGGCATCTTACTTGAACATGTTTGAACTAATAATCAGATTGATGACATTTTTGTTCTAGCATCTTGATACCATTATATTTGAATCCTTGAGGGCTACTATTGGTTTGTGTAAATTAAATGTATAGCAATTAATGTCTGTTATGACATATCGGTGAACGTGGGCTGACGATTGGAATTTTCAGCCTATGATTGATGTCCTTTGCATTACAATTTTTAAAGTGCTCGGTTTCCCTCCTTTAAATAGGTTGAAGGCTTCTCAGCTCCTTCATGTTGTTCCTCACATTCATTCTTCCAGTATAATTGGTTTGGACTCTGACGACCTCTATTTTGTGATTTCCCACTTGTATTTCCTTTCTTTAATCATGGTGAACATAAAATCCCATGCTTATAATGCTCGCGCTCCCCCATTGAATCCTTGCAAGTTAACAAAATGGCCTCACGATGTTTTGTCGGATGTTTCGTCATCTAGGGTTAATGCTTATGGGGTTTAAATGAGAGGTCCTTTTTCCTCTTCTCCCAAATGGGCACGTGCGACTCTCCTTCCCACTCTTCTACTTAAAGTAACCTGCATGTTGATCAAGGTAATGTTTCTGGTGTTTTGTTCTTCCTGGTTCTTCGACTTTCATTGCTTTTGGTTGTGGTATGTCTGGTTCTTTGGAACCCTATTGTGGTCATGCATAGTGATACTCGAGATATAAATGTTGTTGAGGATTCTACTATTTTTTTTACCTCAGACGGTTCAAGATTTTAGTGGATATGTGCATGATGTTTATCCGATTGTGAACAATACGAGTGCCCCGGGTACAGTTACTCGAATTCCTTTTGTTGATGCTCCTATTGTGAATCCCTCTGCCACCCAAGCTGCTGATTATTTGAGCTTCAATGTTGATACTGGTTTGGATTTTTTCATGTTAACGAGATTTATTTACACTCATCTGATGATAATGTTGTGTTTTCTAAATTAGGCACGCGTAAAATGAAAAAGACAATTTCCCTGTCTTAAAATCTTGGTCCTTCCATTCAGACTCGCTCCAGACAATTGCATTCTCTTGAAAATACTGCTTGTACTAACTTAGGTGTACCTTCTCCTTCAATCCCTAATAAAAAAATGACATTGTAGTGCCTCCAACGAGGGTTCTTACTAGAATTGATCGCCATAAGATTCCTCAAAATGTTCCCTCTGTTCCAATCGATAGGGTCTTCTTTCATTGTGAGGAAAATATACGCAAATGGAAATGTGTTATTGGACGAAGAATTGCTGATGAACAAAATGTCTCTGATAAAACACATACTTTTGGTTATAATGGACCTCATTGACCAAGCTGGCTTGCTAAAAACTGTCACTGAACCTGTTCCTTTCTATCCTTATATTTTTCATGAGTTTTTTGTTAATCTCTGCACTTCATTTGATGATCCAAGCAGTGATGAGTACAGAAAGATGCATGTTCGAGGTGTTTGCTTTATTATTTCCCCAACCATTAACCATGTTTTTCTTGAATCGCGAAAATGGTGCCGCTCTCAGAGAGTCTCACTCATCTACCGAGGATTTGGTCTGAATTGACTCGAGGGACTTCCTCTACTTAGCCGCAAGCTGGTCAATTGCATATTGTTGCCTTAAGTGTGAAGTATGTTATTCTCCATAAGATTGACATTGCCTATTGGTGCCCTTTTACTCATAGCTTTGGAGTCTCCCCTTCTCTTGCTAGCTTGCTATATCAAATTGGGACTGGCTTGCAGTTTAACTTTGTTGTGTTTTTGTACAACTAGTTGTTGTGCCACATTGATTCATATGCCATTAAGCTCCCCATTTGCTTTCCTCGTATCTTATGTGGTATTATGTTGTCTTAGTGCCCTAGGATTCTGTCCACTAATGATGTTCCTGGTCCTACTGCTCGTCGTATAAATCTAAGTTACAAGCTTTTTCACGGATCTTATGTGTCTGATATATTCACAACATTCGACATCCCAAAGCTGTTGACATGTTGTTGCCTGATGATCTCCGTGTTTCTGAGGGAGGTCTTCTGATTCCATCTAATCTTAGGAATCACATTCTACAAGTTCTCCTTCTGAATCGAGGACCTTGAGTGGAATTAATCGTTCTTGTTAAAAATTAAAGAATAGAGAAGAGAAGAACACAAGGTTACGTGGAAACCCTAGTACAGGAAGAAAAACCACGACATAAAGACTTTTCTTATTCTGTTTTAAATCTGATACATTGAACACATAGCGACACACTGTATAAATAGACAGTAGGAAACCCTAGGGGTTTTACACAATTACATAAATGCCCCTAGGTTAATAACCCTATTTTCAACACTCCCCCTCAAGTTGAAGCATAAATATCGACAAGGCCCAACTTGCTTACATAATAATTAATATTTTGTCTCAGTAACTCTTTTGTATTGTAAGAACATCAACAACTTGTTGGTTTGAAAGAATATAAGGAATGCATATGTTTCTACTGTCCAACCTCTCCTTAATGTAGTGTCTGTCTATCTCTACGTGTTTAGTTCTATCATGTTGAACTGGGTTGTTTGCAATACTGATGGCAGCTTTATTATCACAAAACAATTTCATTGGAAGCTCATTATCTTGTTGGAGATCTGATAATACTTTCTTCAACCAGATTTCTTCACAAATCCTAGACTCATGGCCCAATATTCAGCCTCAGCACTACTTCTAGCAACAACTCCTTGTTTTTTACTTCTCTAGGTGACTAGATTTTCCCAGACAAACGTACAATACCCAGACATAGATTTTCTATCAACAACAGACCCTGCCTAGTCAGAATCAGTGTAAGCTTCAACAGATCATTTATCGGATTTCCTGAACATTAGGCCTTTACCAAGAGTTCCTTTTAGATACCGAAGAATACGTTCAACTATTATCATATGATCTTCACAAGGAGTTTGCATAAACTGACTCACAACACTTACTGCATAAGAGATATCTGGTCTTGTGTGAGACAAGTATATCAACTTCCCAACTAACCGCTGATACCTTTTTTTATTGACAGGAATTCTATCATTTTTATCACCGAGTTTCGCATTGTCTTCTACTGATGTGTCAATAGGTTTACACCTAGTTATACCTGTTTCTTTTAGCAAGTCCAGAGTATATTTTCGTTGAGAAACTGATATACCCTCTTTTGAGCGAGCCACTTTCATTCCTAGAAAGTATCTTAGCTTATCGAGGTCTTTAATTTTAAACTCTCTAGCCATCTCTGTTTTTGGTCTCGTGACCTCTACATCATCATCCCCAAATAAAACAATGTCATCAACGTAGACAATAAGAATAGCCATCTTCCCTGATGTTGATCTTTTTATAAACAAAGTGTGATCAAAATGCCCTTGAACATACCTCTGTGCTTTCACAAACGTTGTGAACCTGTCAAACCATGCCTTTGGAGACTGTTTTTAATCCATATAGTGACTTCTGCAATCTACACACCTTATTTTTTAACTGACTCTCGAACCCGGGAGGGGGACTCATATAGACTTCTTCCTTAAGTTCCCCATTCAAAAATGCATTTTTAACATAAAGTTGATGTAGGGGCCAATCTTTATTCACAGTAACTGACAAAAGTACTCGAATTGTGTTAAGTTTTGCCATAGGTGAAAAAGTCTTAGAATAATCTACTCCATAGGTTTGAGTAAAGCCTCTTGCAATGAGTCTAGCCTTGTACCGGTCAATTATCCCATCTGGCTTGTTCTTTATACTAAACATCAATTTACATCTAACTGTCTTGTGTCCTTTAGGCAAAGTCACCGGTTCCCAGGTTCTATTCTTTTTCAGAGCTCTTATTTCTTCCGTAACAGCAGACCGCCATTCTGGTTTTTTCATTGTAACACTTATGTTATCTAGAACCACCTTAGTGTCCAAGCTAGTAATAAATGCCTTGAACTTGGATGCTAGATTACTATACGTCATATAACTACGCATAGCGTTTTTAGTACATGAACAAGTACCTTTCCTCGGGACTATGGGAAGATCAAGTGATGTATCACGTTCTTTCACCTCTCCAGGCTCCTCATCACGATTGACCATTTGTGTATCAGAAACTTCAGTAGTATCTTCCACATCATCACTAGCAAGGATCATTTCATCCTCTGCAGTTTCCCCTTCTATCACTCTTTTAATATTACTGTCTTTATCAGTCTCCATACATATATCAACATCATTAGGAATATACGTACTTGGACCTGATGGCAGGTCTGACTTCTGCACTGGAGCCGGCAGTTCTGATTCAACAGGCGACACTGTTTCCTTCCTAAGATTCTTCCTGTAGTAAGTTTTCCAAGGAACTTGATTGGTAGGAAGGACCAGACTATCATGCTCAGGACTAGGGTTAGACAAGGTTTGAATGGATGCTGACTCTAAAGGAATAGCATAAGATGACCAGTTAGTCTCTTCATTTATGTTCTCCCCCTGAAGATGACTAACAGGAAAAAACGATTGATCCTCGAGAAATGTGACATCCATGGAGACATAGTACTTTTTAGATGACAGGTGATAGCATTTATATCCACGTTGATGGAGTGGATATCCAAAAAAGATACACTTATGAGCACGGGGAGTAAATTTCGTACGGTTTGGACCATGGGAATGAACAAAAGAAACACAACCAAAAACCCGAAGAGAAACATCAGAAATCAATCGAGTAGTAGGAAAGGACTCTTTAAACAATTCTAAAGGGGTATGAAGATTAAGAATACGGGATGGCATCCGATTAATGAGATGAGTAGCAGTGAGAACTACATCTCCCCAGAGCTACGACGGAAGATTGGCGGATAATATAAGAGACCGGGCTACTTCAACCAGATGTCGATTTTTACTCTCAGCTACTCCATGTTGTTGCGTAGTGTAAGCACACAAGCTCTGATGAACAATACCTTTAGAAATAAGAAACTCTCTGAAAGAGGTATTAAAAAATTCTCGCCCATTATCACTTCTTAAAATCTCAATCTTTGTTTGAAATTGAGTTTCAACAATTGTGTAAAATTTTTAGAAAATAGAGGACACTTTAGATTTATCAGTAAGAAGGAAAATCCAAGTGAGACGGGTGTGATCATCTATAAACGTGACAAACCACCGTTTACCAATGGAAGTAGTAACCGGTGAGGGACCCCAGACATCACTATGAACAAGAGAAAATGGACTTGAGGGTTTGTAAGGTTATGTTGCTTGGCACAAATACACACATCACAATTAAAAGAAGAAGTACTAACATTATGAAATAAATGAGGAAATAAATACTTCATATATTGAAAATTCGAATGTTCTAAGTGAAAATGCCATAACATAACATCATGTTCAGAAACAGGAAAATTTAAAGACATAAACCCAGATTGGTGATCATTCCTAGAGGAAGCTTCGTCAGAAAGGAAGTATAGTCCCCTATCGTGCCGGGTAGTGCCAATCGTCATCCTCGATTTCAGATCTTGAAACAAAACGGAATCTGGTGAGAAAAATGCCTTACACTTCAAATCTCTTGTTATTTTACTGACAGATAACAAATTATATGATATTTTAGGCACATGTAAGGTATCACGTAGGATTAAACCATTAAACAGAGAGATATTGCCCTTCCCTGCAATCGGGGCAAATGACCCGTCTGCAATTCGAATATGCTCATTACCAGCATTTGGATTATATGACATAAATAACTCTGAGGAACTTGTAAGGTGATCAGTAGCCCCTGAATCCACAATCCATGGTTTTTTACCATTTATACTAATCAGGCCAAAAGAAGGGAAATTACCTGACTGTGCAATTGCACTCACCCCAATCGTACTCAAGCTATGTTTACTGTTACCAGAAGATTGCTTCTGAGTTGGTACATCTACTGAGTCACTTACTAGGGATGACTAAGATTAGATTTGTCATGAGACTGTCGTCGCCTACTATTTGGGGGCTTCCCGTGTAATTTCCAACATTGGTCCTTTGTATGCCACAACTTCTTATAGTGTTCACAAATAGGTGGAGATTTTTTATCACCATCAGTACCGGACGGCTTGGTGACGAAGGCGACTGCATCAATAGTAGAAATGGTATTATTCATGGCACATGACCGATCCTCTTCCAGCTATACTTCATAACAGACTTCTCTAAGTGAAGGAGTCGGGCGCTGGCCCAATATCCGACTACGGACACCATCAAACTTTGGGTTTAATCCAACCAAAAACACATAAACACGATCTGTTTCCTCAATCTTCAAATATTGGGCTCCATCTTGTGGACAATTCCAGACAATTTCTCTACACAAGTCCATTTCCTGCCATAGCATTAATAGTTTGTTAAAATAAGAAGTAACATCCATGGACCCTTGTTTGCACTCATGGACCTGTTTGTAGAGTGTATATAGCCGAGAGGCATTCTTCTTTTAGAATATAAATCTTATGCTGCCTCCCATATATCCTTGGCTGTTGCAGCATACAGTAGTGGTCTTCCTATTTGGGGTTCCATACTATTCACTAAAACAGATTGTAACAACGAATCTTCCCCTTTCCAAATTCGTTCTTGTGGATTACCTGGTGTCGGTTTTGGAATTTTTCTTGTCAAATATCCAAACTGTGACGCCTTTCCAAGGCCATCTGAATTTATTGGGACCAGAAAAAATAGTTATGGCCATTTAATTTTTCTTCTACGATAAATCCTACAGAATTACCCATCGAACCAGATAAGTAGGAAACATTAGGCACAATAGGCAATGAGTTTACCAGATTTTCTAAATAAACTGGTTGAGGATTTGCATCGAACATCGTATCCAAATAAGAAATCTACTTTTGTAGGTAAGCCAACCATTGTCTCACATTGTCCGGATAACGAGTTGAACTACAAGTGGTTGGAACAGGTGCTGGTCGCTTAAGCTGGTCAAAACCTCTACTGTTGACCATAGAAGAACCATCAGGTCGGGCTGTGAAGGAAGAGCTCGGGTCGGTCTGGTTAGGTCGGGCTGTGAAGGAATCACGCGGGTCAGGAAGTACGCGGGTCGTCCTCGGGTAAGGCTGGTCAGGTCGGGCTGTGAAGGAATCACGAGGGTTGTACTAGGGTCGGGCTGGTCAGGATTGTGAGATAACAGCGCAGAAACTCGGGTTTGCTCCAGACCAGCACCAAACCTGTTCAGATCGAACCGATAACCATGCTTCTTGTGTCTGATGCTCCCAATTCTTCCTTGATCGTGATAGCTTTGGTCGAAGGCCATCTGTTCTTCACGGCCAACCTGCTCTTCGCGTCCGAGGCTGCCGAATCTGCCCTGATCATGACAGCTCCGATCGTAGGACGTCTATTCTTCGCGGCCACAGCTTGTTGCTGCATGGAGAGACTCGATCGACGTAATTTGACATGATGGTTCCCATTGATGCCGACTTTCCAATGATTGCAACATGACAGTAGAAATTAACTTCGGTAGGGCATCCTGAAAACATTCTTTTACAGCTGCTCGGATCGCCGTTTTCATGTCAAAATTCGAAGATCCATCAGCAGAAGAAGATTGGGGTTGATTCTCTTCCATAACGGCTAGGGTTTTGTCACCATGCTCTGATACCATGTTAAAAATTAAAGAATAGAGAAGAAAAGAACACAGGGTTACGTGGAAACCCTAGTACAAGGAGAAAAACCACGATATAAAGACTTTTCTTATTCTATTTTAAATCTGATACATTGAACACACAGGGACACACTGTATAAATAAAGAGTAGGAAACCCTAGGGATCTTACACAATTACATAAATGCCCCTAGGTTAATAACCCTATTTTCAACAGTTTTGTTACTGATCGTCGCACCACCGTGGACTCTTTAGTGCATTTGTTGAGCCTATCCTTGCCCACAACTGATGTTACCTCTATCTTACAGGCTTCTACTTCTCCTTCTTCGTAATTTTCTTTCCTTAACAATCAAGGGGGAGTTGGTTTGAATAGTGTCTCCCTTGTTTTTTGTGTTTTGGTTTGTGGTTGGTTGCCGTTGTTGTATGATGATTTTTGTTGCTTCTGTTATTTGCTAATTTTTTGTTTGAATGTGGTTGGTTGCTTCTCCTACAGTCATTGTTCATGGCCAATAAACAAAAATGTTTTTGCAAAAGAGGGAGCTCGTTATTGTAGCTGGTGGGCTTGTAAATTTTCTTTTAATTTGAATGTCGGTCTTCTTCTTTATGACTTCTGTTTTTTATAGTTTGGTGTGCTTTTGGAATGCCTGTATTTGTACCTTTTTGGTTTAGGTGCTGGTTCCCTTATCCATCTCTTACCTTTTTGGGTTGTGTTATAAAAGGTAGTGATTGAAGTTTGTTGTAGTAGGTTTTTGGAGAGGCTATTCTTCTTCTTCTTCTTCTTCTTTTTTTTTTTTTTTTTTTTTTTTTTTTTTTTTTTTTTTTTTTTTTTTTTTTTTTTTTTTTTGTGACACTACATCAAGTATCATGTTGTGAAAAAGAGAAAAGTGCCACCATCCTGTTTTTGTACAGTCTTCGTGACTCTTGAAAAGGAGTATTGAGTTTAGGGGGAGCCTAAACTCAAAAGATCTAACAAGCAAGAAGCCTCGTATTCATGGGGAGCCTGACGTGGGCCAAGATCTTATGACAAGCAATAAAAAGTATAGGGGAAACCTAGATAGTATACTTGTCTTCGATTTATTGTAACACATGATAGTGCATCTATCAGGTAAGTAGTTTACTTGTAAAACTTTGAATATTATTGATACTCGTTTTCAATTGGGCTCTTAGTCCCCAGATGTAGGTGAAGAACTGGGTTGACATTTTGTGTGTTATTTCTCTCCCTTTTAACTCTCTATGTTGGTTCTTTTGTCAGCATCTTCACGATTGACATTGCGGTATTACAGTTTAACTGTCTGTATTTCTTCAGTTACAACCACGCAGAATGCTCTACTTGATCCCAATTACAAAGATACCCTCTCAAAACTTTTGTACCACTCAAACTCATTTATATTAGACAAAAGAGCTGACAACTCCTTTAAAGCACAAAAGAAACAGATAGAGGGAAAGAAGATTACCTTCTCTTAGACGCCTAGAAGGAAATTATAGAACCAACAAAACTCATCAATCAAAATTGGGGAATTGAAGGAAGTGATAGAACTCATACAAACAACTTGACCCACGAAGAAGGAAACTAAATCAATTGGTAACATAATCTAACAAAGGTAAACCCATTCCACTCGGTCATAGGCTTGCCCAACCTTACCTTTCTACCTTCTTTTCATGGAAAATAGGCACTCGGGCTTATAATCACATTATCACTAATCAAACAATCAGGGATAAGTGTAGCCTGGGATTCTGAAAATAACTTGATCTAGAATAAGCCAACTTATAATACATATTTACAGAGACTTATCGGCCAAAAGTCTGTACAGCATTTATGAGTTGAGGAACCGCTGAAATCAAGACAATAAATATCTTGTTTCACTGCAGAATTGACATCTACTAGTTTAAAATACTCAAAACAAACTAGCTATTTTTCTTTTCCACATTTTTGTTGTTTTGTACTTCATTTTTATCATATTTATGTGTCGATTTTAAAGTCCTAATTTAATTTATACAATAATTTTTCAAAAGAATTAAAATGATGCGAGAAACATAAAAGAAATAATCAAATTTATTAACAGTACTTAAGTAAACAAGTTATACAAAGCAAACTTTACCTGAAACCAAACTATCTAAATTGAAACATAACCATTTTCTGACATTAAACAAACACTACACAAGAACAATCATGTAGTAGTAGTAAGCAAACTACAAACGGCTTCATCGTTATTCAGCGACCCACATCAAGACTTGCAGTAATTGATGGTTCATTTGAGCTCATTGATGTGGAAGGAGGATGATACACAGCAACAGGCATTTTACTTGGAAGATTTGGCATTGTTGTCTCAAAATTAAGAACTTGAATCACTTGTCTTATTGAAGGTCTTAGATTAGGGTCCGGATAAGCACTCCATAGTCCAACAAGCATAAGACACTCTATTTGTTTTTGGTCATAGTCAGATTGCAACAATTTCTCATCCATTCCCATTAAAAGCTTTCCACTACCATAAAGATCCCAGACCCATTCCACCAAACCCTTATGAGATTCCATTTCCATGGAGTTTCTTGACATTCTTCCCGTGACAATCTCCAAAGCAACCACCCCAAAACTAAACACATCAGATTCTTTACTAGCTCTACCTGTACTTATGTATTCCGGAGCTAAATAGCCTAAAGTTCCAACCAACCCAGTTGTTTGAGCTCCCAACTCATGATCCATTAATCTAGCTAATCCAAAGTCCCCAAGTTTTACATTGAAGTTTGAATCTAACATGACATTACTAGATTTAATATCTCTATGAACCACACATTGTTCCCATTCTTCATGAAGATATAGCAAGGCAGAGGCTAATCCTAAAGCAATCTTGTACCTCACAACCCAAGCAAGAGGGGTTCTCTTACCAAAGAGATGAGAATCAAGACTACCATTAGGCATGAATTCATAAACCAACAAGAACTCACCTTTATCATGACACCAACCAATGAGTTGCACCAAATTTCGATGACGAAGTCGACTAATGATCTTCACTTCAGTTATATACTCTTTTCTTCCCTGTCTTGAACCCCTTGAGATTTTCTTTACAGCTATTGTTAAATCTAAATCTTGTATGTAACCTCTATACACTGCACCAAATCCTCCTTCCCCTAGCTTTCTTTCTTTTGAGAAGTTGTTGGTTGCCATGGAAAGAAGCTTGCTAGAAAACCTTCTTGGTCCAACTCCTCTTTCCAAATCATCATTAATTGATGTCAAGTTTACCTCCTCTGCCCTTTCTTCTTCTGATTTTCTTTTCTTTTGTTTCAATCTCCAAAGTACTACAAAGGCTACAATTGCCATTAAAATTGTAACTCCTATTGAAACAGTCACACCCACAATTACATTAACTTTGTTCCCATTATCTTCACTTATTTGCTTTATATCCAAGGTGGAGTTGAATTCCCATGAAAATAATGTATGTCTCTCTAAATACATACCTGTGGCAGCTGAAAATCCTATTGTAGCCCATTGAGGAAGAACCTTCATGAGATCAATTTGGTAACTTAGAGTTGTATTCTCAAAAGAATTCGACTCATTTTGGTATTTCCACCAAACACTTAAGTTTTTCGTAGATGAATTATAGGAGATCCACACATCAGCAATATCCCCACTATGTAAACTTGCATTCCAATGAGTGTAAGTAGAAGAAGCAATGGAGTTAACATTTATGCCCACATGTTCAAAGGGAGGATCCCATTCTTGATTTGAGAAAGAATCAAATTCAACATGAACAATTTGGTTGATGGTTGAATCACTATTTGTGGTGTTGAAAAGGCCAAGAAAGCCACCAGCTGAGTTTGGAGGGATTTGGAACCCAATTGGAGCTAGAAAGAAAGCTACTCCATGGCCATAGTTTGGAACATTTTGGGTATCTATTATGAAGGTGAAATGGGTTGTGAAATCAGTGGTTTTTCCTGTTTTTGAGTCCCAAATTGGCACAATGTCTTTGTAGATAACCCAACCAACTCTACAAAGATACTTAATATTGTTGAATTCAATTGCTCCAACTGAAGGAAGAGCATCTCCTTGGTAAAGTGTATCACTTTCATTTGTTTTGAATCGATCTATTTTGAAAGAAATCGAGTCAATGGAGGGAGGAAGGAAGGAAAGAAGAAGGAGAATGAGAAGGAGATGACTTGACATTGGGAAGACGTAGGAGGAAGTAGCCATGTGGCTTGAGGAGAAAAGGCAACAAGGGTAAGGTAATGAGAGACTTTTGAAGTGCACATTATCCCTAATATATCTTGAAAATTAGTGAAACCCTTTGATTTTAAAAAGTTTATATCTTTGTGTGATGTTCAAGTTTCAACTTCTCTTGAAGGAACCACCAATTTCTAACATTTGGATCGATGGTATTTTAAAAAAAATGTTACATGTATAGTTTTAGATCATCATCTAACTTTGTGTCTATCTAATTTCTGAATATTAAAAGTTTATAATAAGTTCGTAAACATTCAATTTTATGTCTAATAGGTCCCTTCCAATTTTGAATTTATTAGACTCCAAAATTTTCAATTTGGTGTCTAATAGAGATTTACCTTATTCTATATATATATATTTTAAGATTTAAGACTTACTAGATATTATGAAATCAATAAATAAAGATAAAAGAAAACATAAACAATAAAGAATCAATATAGTGATTTACATGGTTCACTAACGGTATGTTAGTTACATCCATGGACAGAGATAAAGAATGTTATTTAATTTTGGGTTTCTAAATCAATATAGTTAGTTACTCCAAAATTTTCAATTTTGTGTCTAATAGAGATTTACCTTATTCTATACCTAAAGTTTGCACGACAGTTGACTATCAAGTTGTTGGAAGTCAAAATAGTTATAGAGGGCCTCTACTTTCTCTCTTTTCTTGAAATATCTCTCCCCCTCTATTGTTGTTGTATCTAATGCTAGAGAGTTTTTTGGATTTGACTAACGATTACTCGTTGGACTTCACAGAGGTAAAGAACGTAGTTGATGAGATCTTCATGCTTTGGCGAGGAGTTTAGAATTTGTCTCTTTCTCCTTTTGTCCTTGTGCTGCTACTCACTTTGTGGTCCCTAGGTTTTAAAATATTATGTTATTAATTATTTATGTTTGATTTCAATTCAGTTCCCAAGTTTCAAAATTTTACAATAGTTCTACCATTGAGGTTTGAGTTATGTTTCAATTTGGTCTATATGTTTCAAGATTTACACTTTTAACCTTGATTTTTCACTAAATACTCACTTTTGTCTTTAACGTTAATGTCTATTAATTAATTTTAAATAATTATGAAGCAAAAATCTAAAACTAATTATAGAGTTGTTTTCAAATATAGAAAAATGAACCAAAATATTTACAAATAATGGTAAAATATCACAATCTATCTACGATAAACAGTGATAGACTACTATTTGTGTCTATCACGTAGTCCATTACAGTTTATCGCGGTCTAGTACAAATAGACTATGATATTTTACTATTATTTGTAAATATTTTAGCAATTTTGTAATTTAAAATTATTTTCCTTAATCATACTTATTTTAATTTTTTTAAATTAATTAATGTACATTGACACTAAAGACTGAATGACTATTTAGTGAAACATAAAGGTCAAAAGTGTGAAACCATAGCAGTTTTATGATTTAAAATAATTTTCCTTAATTATACTTATTTTATTTTTTTAAAATTAATTAATATACATTGACACTAAAGATTGAATGACTATCTAGTGAAACATCAAAGTCAAAAGTGTAAATCTTGAAACATAGGATAAAATTACAACATTACGAAAAACTATACCTAGGGACCAAAAAAATATTTTCTCAATAATATATATGTATATTAGAAACTTGGTAGCATGTATATGGCTGGACTTGTAATTCTAAGAAAACAAATTCAACCAGGATGATGGTACTTTAATACTACTAAGGTTTAATTTGGTAATCATTTTATTTATTGTTTTAGCTTTTGAAAATTAAGTCTATAGACACTATTTCTGTTTCTAAATTTCTTTCTTTTGTTATCTACTTTTTACCAATGGTTTAAGAATTCAAGACAAAATTTGAAAATTAAAAAAAAGTAGTTTTTAATAACTTGTTTTTGTTTTTAGAATTTGGCTATGAATTCAACTATTATACTCCAGAAAGATACAAATTATTATAAGAAATGAGAAGGAAATATGCTTAATTTTTAAAAATTAAAAACAAAAAATAAAATAATTACGATTTTTCCCAATCAATGTGTATGGAATAATATATTTTGTAAAATTTCAATTAAACAAATTGGATGATAATATTTATTAGTCTTACACGTTATGTCAACATTTGTAAATCGTTGACCTCAAAGGTTTTAGATAAACATGATTCTATGCCTTAATTTTCCATAATTTGCGGTGCTTACTTTAAAATAATTGTATATATAGTTAGTCTATTCTCATATTCTTTCTAAGATTATAAAAAATTTAAACTGACCTGTCCCATGTGTTATAGTATTTGAGTAATTGAGTTATATATGAATGTTATTTAATTTTGGGTTTCTAAATTTTTAAATGTTTATTATCTTATTTTAGTGTTTAATTTTGATGTTAAACTTTCTTTTTCTTATCAAATAAACATTTAATCTAATGTTAATCTATTTTAGAACTTTGACACCTCTAACCTATTTTAGTACTACACTTGTAGTTTTATTAGTTCATGAATGTCTACAAATGAAATGTATGGAGCATATGATGCCCACATTGTTAAATGTATAAAATTGAACTTCAATTCTTGACAAGTGTGTGTCGATTTAATTTTCACATCAAAGGTTCAGAAATCGACCATCAAAGATAAATAGAAAATTTGAGCAGTAGAGAATCGATATTGAAATTTATATAATTCTTTAATAGTATATTAGCTACGTCTATGGATAGAAGAAGAGAAAAATTTATTATTAGAGAGCAAATATCAAATTATAAATCTAGAGATGCTAGTAAAGTTAGAGAGTTTATATAGAGCACCCTTCTAAACTCTATGATCAAAAGCAAGATCACGTACTTGTTCGTCCAGAGCGTCAGATCGCAGATTTAAGGCATTCAAACCGAGAAAAAAAAATTGCATCATATTTTTATTATGGTCAATTGCAACAATGGCAAAGTAGCTTACACATATTATGCCCACAACTCAACAATATAAATTTTGCGAAAATGACAAGATCGATCAACAAGTCCAATTTAAATGAGACATTGAAACTAAGAAGTAAAAAATGGCCTCCGATCCACTAACTTTGCCTAGAATTTGATTGCTATGTGATTGTCATGTGATTTCTGATTTATTTGATATCTATGGTTGCTATCTGATATTTATTTGATATATATTGTTGCAATATGTTATTTATTTAATATTTATTGTTATATGATTACTAAAGATATTGATTGTTATCTGATTGTTATATGATTACAATTCGATATTAATTGCAAATGATACTAATTTATATTTGATTACTATCATATTACTATTTGATGTTGACTATTTGATCACGATTGCTATCTGATTGTTATGTGATATTGCTTGTTATCTTATTACAATCTTATATTGTTGATATACTATTGATAGACTTAAAATTTATTGGTATATAATACACACCGTTAATACACTTGAAATCATGATTTATATTAGATATGTTGCTTATACACTTGTGACTTAATTCAAATATTTATTGATTGATATATGACACACTCATATCTTATATTTGATATATTGCTAATACGTTTGGAATATCATGCTTAAAAAATATGAACTATGCTTACTTGTATTCAAAATAAGTTACAGGTTAAATGTTAATTGTTGTTGATATATTGCTCATACATTTGGGAATGCTAATTTATGTTAGATATATTATTGATACACTAGTATCTTACTGCAAGTATTTATTGATTGATGTCTGATACAATCATATCTTATAGTTGATATATTTTTGATACACTTGGAACAATATGCTTATAAAATGAAGCACACATGCTTAAAATTCAAAATAAGTTATTTATTGAATGCTAATTGTTCTTAGATATATTGTTGATATATCTGGAATGTTGATTGATATTAGATATATTGCTAATATACTCGTGTCTTACTTCAAGTATTTACTGATTCATTGTATTGTGATACATTGATGATATACTATAGATATTCATAAAAGTTGTTTTGATATAAGATATGTTTGAAAGTTGATTGATAAATGATATACTACTCTGTACCAAAAACATAAAATCTAATAGACATTTAAATTTTAAACAATTCATCAAATCGTCACATGACTGCATCTGAATAAAGATAAAATAGCATCTAAATAGTAGCGTAACAAAGAGATACTGAGAGAGGTTGGGAAGCTAATGTGGATTGAGAAACTAATTTAAGACATTACTAAATCATATGGTAATGTTGAGCTTAATGGGCCATAAAGCAAAAAAGCCCAAGAATGTCTAATCTTCTTTGTGATGGCTTGACAGATGGATAAAGGATGGAGATCATTCAATCATATGTTATCACCTACTATGTTGCTTTAATAATAAATTATCTCCCTTATCGTCATGTTAAAAGTTTATTCACATTCTCTTATCCACTACCACATATTATGACTATAAAATTTGATAGATATATATAAAGATTGGTTTTCTGAATGACAGTCTTAAAAAGAACATCTACAAAATGAAGAGCAAACGATTTGCAAGCTTGATAGCTCTCTATATAATACATAAGTTTTATGTTCTGTAAATTTTTCATTCGGTGAAAATTGTAAATTGGGACGAACCTGCTTTCACTCGAATTTCACTGTTCCTTCAATTGGTATCAGAGTAGTGTTCTTGGTCCCAAATTTTATTTTTTCCCAGATTTAATTTACAGTATTTTTGTGGGTTGCATTCTGTTTTTATTTATGTTGATGAATGAATGTTGAATGGTTTGCAATTTATGGATGTTTACAGGATTAGGCTTTAGATTTACAAATTTCTTTACAAATTTGATTTGTAAGGGCCCGTTGTTTTGGGCATTATTCTTGTTATTGAGTCTGTAATTCTTAGTATGTGTCGTTCGTGAGTTTTCCCATGACATTTTGGTGGATTGAAGGCCCAAATCGAAGAAGAAATGAAGTAAATTGCAACTATACTGTAGCATTGCAAAGCTGTGTCCTAGCATTTCAACGCTGCGAAAGGTAGATATAAAACTTTTTCTGTAGCATTGTAACGCTTGGTCACAACATTGCAATGCTCCGAGATAGAAAAATTTCTCCAGTCTGCGCATGGTTCGGTTCGCGTCCGGTTTGCTCGGTTTGTGGTTCAGCTAGTTTGTGCCTGGTTCGCTTGGTTCGAGTAGTTCCTGGCTGTTTCGGGTGTTGGGCGGTCCAATTTGTGTGGTTCAAGACCCGGTTCACCGGTATTGAACTGGTTTGGCTATTATTTATGTAATATTTTTTTATTAATTAAGTTAATATAAATGTTATATTAATTTAATTAATAGTTTAGAGTCCAATCTTGGTCCATAAATTGCTATTTAAATTATGCATTTGATGTATGGTTTAATTTTAATTATATATATTATAATGTATACCATATAGAAAAATCCTACTATGGGTTATGTATTATTTATGTATCAGTTATATTATAAATGTTATAATATATAGTTGCATGATTTAATTTTATAGCATGTTCATATATCTTATAATATAAATATTGTACTATATGTTTGCATGTATTATAACACTATCATGCATCATGCATAATATAAGAGTCATAATTTATAGTTGGATATATGTATGAATGTTATTTTATTTCATTACTTTACTATATAAATGTTTTGTATGTTAAGTAATGAAATAAAGATTGCATGTAGCATGTCATTACTTTAGGTACTTTTATAAATGTTATAATTTTACAATGTATGATATCAAATGAAATAAATGGTTTAAATTTGTTTAATTTTTTTTATTATCGTTATAATTAAATGAAATTATAAATGTTGTAATTTTACAAAGTATGATATCAAAATAGTTTTAAAATATGATTCACATAGACCTACAATCACAAAAATTTTAATGAGATTAGAATTACTTTAATCTTTTTAATCAATTTAATATGATTAAATTGGTTTCAATAAAAGATTAAATTTGTAGCAAACGTATCTGTAAGGGACCTATTGTCTAAGGCTAGTTCTGTCTAGGTTGAGGTATTTAAATTGACGAAAACGAAACAACCCAACATGGAAACTGAACTGGAAATGTGAATTAGATAGATTTGCTACAAGCATGTAATTTTTTATTAAAGTTTGTTAAAAATGTTTAACGAACATTAATCAAAATTTTTAACGATTCAAAGTAATTGTTACAGTTAGAAAAACATAAACAATCACCTAGTAAAAATAATTAGTCGTATTTTTCCTATGTTAAATAAACCCTAGTTTTTTTTTTTTTAAAAAAAAAATACTGTGTGGGAGGAAAAAGATGTATATGATTTTTTAACTCATGTTTCTCCCTTAATGTTCACACTGTGAGACTCATGCTTGGCCTCGAGGTTCCCTAGAGCGTCTCCCTTGAGATGGTGTTTCCATGAATTAATATCAAGGTGAATGGAGAGAGTACTTATAATAAGTGGGAGAGGGATGTGTGTCAATATGTCATATGATCTTCTTATTTAGTTTGCAACGTGAGATCTTCTTGCACGGCCTCGAGGCACCTTAGGAGCATCCCCCTTCAGATGGTTTGTGTATAGGTTAATATCAAGGTGAACTCTAGAAATGGATAGGATCGCTTTAGTTTTTATCCCAATCGTTTTTTCCTTCGGTTGGCTCATTGGGGCGGAACTCTAGGGTCTAAAATGAAGGGTCACACTTACAAGAAATTGTTAAGCTAGTTAATGATTTCTTGACCAAATCAATATTGACTAATTGTTATAGGAATAAGAGTTATTTTGGTGTAATAATTTGTTGAGAGTGTCTCACTTTAGTGAAGGGATAACTGACTACCTTTCGGTGGCTTTTACCCTAAATCACTGAAACATCATTGCAACAATTAGATGTTAAATGAGATTTATTCAGTTTTTGCTAAATTTTGATTTGGTATTTTAGAGTTATGCTAAAATCAAATGTAGATCAATTTGTTTCTTTTCAGCAAAAATGTCAAATTGTATTTTTTTCATTATTTGCCTCTACTTGTTTGACCAGTTTTAATTATACAACTTGGAAATATTCAATCAAAACTTTTATTGTGGTTAATGACCTAAACATTTTCGTGACTGGGATTGTCCTCAAGTCCCAACCTTTGATGCAACACGAAATGTTTATGATGCATACGAAATGTGGGTGAAGACTAATGAAAAGAATCAAGTTTACATTTTGGCAAGCATACTTGATGCCTTAATCAAAAGATTTGAGAGCATGGTCACTACATAACTGATCATGCAATCAATGCAATAATTATTTAAGTGAAAGTTCTCACAATTCAAGTAATATGGGGTTGATGACGAGAAAACTATTAATGTTAGCTCCTTAAATAAGCTTCAGCCCATATTGAATGTCAAGGGACAAATAAAGAAAGCATGTTGCTAAATCTAGTGAAGTTAATCAATGAGGATTGACCTCTAAGATGAAACTTGGAGTTTATGATATGGGTTATGGAGCTGATCTCACTACTCTCCAAAAAAAAAAATTCCCAAGAAAATAAATCTGATTTATTTGTCTTGGAGACGTGCTTAGCAGAGAATGATGTTTCTACCTAGATAGTTGATTCAAGAGCTACTAATCACGTATCTTCTTCCTATAAGGGATTTAATTCCTAGATTGATAGGTGGAGAGATGACTCTTAGAGATAGTACTGGTGAGATCGTTTTAGGTATTACCATAGGCGGGCTTAAGTTATTTTTGGACAAGAAAAAATATATGTTATTGGATGACGTATATGTAGTTCCTAATATCAAGAGGAACTTAATTTCTGTTTCTTGTCTGATTGAATAAAAATATTCCCTTTCCTTCTCTGAAAATAAACTTTTTACTTTTAAGAATGGAATGAAGTTGGGCTTTGGTTCAATGGAAAGTAACTTATATGTAGCTCGTTAGTTACATAGTTACACAAATCGTGCTAAATGCTAAAATTTTCAAAACGGCAACGACTGTTAAAAGACCGAGAATTTCTCCTAAAGAAAATGCTCACCTTTGGAATCTAAGGTTAGGTCACATTAATCTCAATACGATTGAGAGATTGGTGAAAAGTGGACTTCTAAATTGTTTAGAGGAAAACCCTTTACCTGTATGTAAGTCATTCCTTAAAGGCAAAATGACAAAATGATCTTTTATTGGAAAAGGTTATAGACCAAAGAAACCTTGGAGCTTAAACATTCAGATCTCTACTGTCCGATGAATGTAAGAGCACAAAAAGGGTATGAATATTTCATCTCTTTCATAGACGATTATTCTAGATATGGGTATCTATACCTAATGCAACCCAAGTCTGAAGCACTTAAAAAATTTAAGGAGTACAAGATTGTGGTGGAAAACTTGTTAGGTAAAAAGATAAAAATACTACGATCTGGTCGTAATGGAGAGTATATGGACGTAAGATTCTAGAACTATATGATAAAACATGGAATTACATCCCAACTCTCAGCCCTAAGTACTGAAGGAACTCTTACCAAATAGTACCTCTAAGCGGAAGCAAGATCGTTCCAAACTCATTGTGACAATTAACACAATCACAATCAAACAAAATAGATATGCATTTAATAACTAATTACATGCATGCTTTCAAACTTAAACGACAAAGAGAACAAAATACGTACCAGTTGAAGAACCCTTTTCTGCCTCAAATCTCGTTCTCACTAAGGATTGCTACTCTTGCTCTCACTGAGAATGTCCAAGAAAATTGTCTACCCCCAAACGGCCTCCTCACGAACACGGAAGCAGGGAAGACACCACCACTTGAAACCCTCAGTATTCTCGGTATGAGAATCCAGGAGATGTGGGCTTTGTCGGACTCGGCAGAGGGAAGGAGGAAAAGATGATCGTATACCATGACCAAGCAAGTGGGAGAAGTCGGATGTCTATTGTTTAGATGATGCTTGATCGTCTAGATAGAGGTACACGATCGTTTAGTAAAAGGGTCGCGATCGTATAGACGATCGTTTAGAAAATCCCATGCGATCGTTTAGTAAACCGCGCGCGTGTATACAATCGTTTAGAAACTTTGAGCTATCGTGTAGGCTTTTAGTCTGCTATGCAATAGGCAGTATACATCACTTGTGAGCGAATATTTAATCTCTCTTGCAAAATGAAAATGATTTTTATTTTATCCTTCAATTACGAAAACTGAAAGCAACCTCCCACTATCTCATGCGGTTACGGAGAAAAAGCCAGGTAAAAATTATCCTATAATTGTCAAAAATAAATAATAAATATAATCATATTATATTCATTAACATATGGTTTAATATCACATCAAATGCAACATATGAACCATAGTCTTTTTCTCCTCCATTAGATATAAATCATATTTATATCATTTTCCTCCAAATAATGTATCTCATACATAATATCAATCATATCATATATAATTAACTAGTTCAATCATATCATATATAAGAAAACTCCCTCTTGTCAATTTGAACACTTCAAACTGACCTAAAAACTGATTCTCAACTTGAATCCATTGAGCTACCAAGGGGACCTTATGAACCTATGGCTCAAAGCTCCAACGGTACATGAATAGCTGACTAAACTCTTTAGCCACGAGATCCACTATTCGTTAACTGCCAGACATTCCACTAAAGACCGACAGTTGTACTCTTCTCACCACAGATATATTTCTCTGTCCATCTATTATAACCAATCAACAGTACGATAACCCTTCACAGATGCTCGTAAGTATAGTTGGGCCAATTTATCATTTTGCCCCTGCGGACACCTCTCGGGCCATGAAAAGGTGTGTGGTGCCACATCGTTCAAGCTGCAGAATCAACCCTTAAAGGAGCAATTATCTACTTACCCCTGCTTCGGGAATAATTTAATTTCTATCTGTGTAGCTGAGTTCCAGTCCGAAATTAGACGTATCCTCAAAGAGGTAGGTTTGAGTCGGCAATCTGGCCATTCGCACCATGCAAATCAAAGGACCAGCCTCAAAGGCAGGGAGTTCCCAATTCACTCAGGATTGAGGTCATCCTAAGTGAAGTGAAGTCTCTGTCATGAACAGAGTATGTAACGAGACTATAACACTTCGTGGTCTGTCTTATACAAAACTCCTTTGTATAGACGCCTCCCTCGCATGTTTTCATCACATGAATGATCAGGATCAGACCATTTGTAGCAAGTCACAGCACTTGTAAAACTATTCTACAAAGTGGGCCGCATTCGTAGCATTATCAGAAATAAGGTTTCCCTCCTATATCCATATACTACAGACCATTTTGGTTATTACTTAAGACATGATCACCTGTATGTCTCCACATACATGCTTAAGTTACAAATGACAATCAGGGATCTTAGTTTATTGGTTTGTGGTAAATCAAATAAAAACATTCAATGTTCGTAAGAAACAAAAGTGAATACAATATCAATATTATTACATCAGAAGCGTTTTTTTCAAAATTGTGTTTACAAACTACAGGACCATAAGAGTTTAGGGCATCATCCCAATAATCTCCCACTTTTCCTAAAGCGAGTGGGGTGTACATACAACTAGTACAAAACAAATAAACTAGGGCACTAAGGCCAGTACAACAATATCTCTCCCTTTCCCTAGTCTAGCTGGGGGCGGTTCCCATAGACTCATACTCCTGAAGGTGAACCTAAAAAACTGTAGCTATGAGAGCCTTCGTAAAAGAGTCAGCAACGTTGTGCTCCGAAGCGATCTTCCTAACTCTCACGTCCCCTCGATGCAATATTTCACGGATGAGATGATACTTCTGCTCCATATGTTAGCCACGCTTGTGACTCCTGGGTTTCCTGGAGTTCACCACAGCACCACTATTATCACAATAGAGGGTGACGGGCCTTAGACATGTCTGAAATAACTTTTAGATCAGTCAGGAACTAACCGAAGGCCTTCTTAGCAGTTTCGTAAGCCGCTATATACTCAGCCTTTATCATGGAGTCAGCGATGCAACCCTACTTAGGTCTTTCGCCACACTACTACTCCTTCATTAAGTGTAAAAACTAACCCTGAAGTGGACTTCCTAGAGTTCCTTATCAGTCTAAAAGTCAGCATCCGTGTATCCAGTAAGTATTAAATCCCTAGTTTCATACACGAGCATGTAGTCCCTCGTTCTCCGAACATACTTGAGGATGTTCTTGACTGCGGTCCTTTTCAATCAGAAACTACAAATACATCCTGTAAAACAAGAAATTTCTTTTGTAAAGTCAACTAGACTCCTTCCACTACCACAGCTGAGACGACATGCCCGGTGCCTACTCACATCGTCATCACACCAGCCTTCAGCTATCGCCAGGATCTAATCCCCTGAAAAGAAGAACAAACATGATTAGTGGTACCCGAATCAATAATCTAGGCATAATCATCATTATCCACTAAACAAGTTTCCAAAACTAGTAAATCACATTTACCTTGTTTTGACTTAGCCTTGGCTTGAGCCTTGGCCGCCTTCTTCTCCTTCAACCAGCAAGGAAAATTCCTCTTTCAGTGTCCATCTTGGTTGCAGTGGAAACACTTTCCTTTGTCAATCGGCGTTGGATGCCTACCTTGCTAGGCGACATGCTGTCGGTTAGCAGGTGACTTCTTCTTCCCCTTACCACCCTTCTTCTTTTTCCACTTTCTAGTGAAAGGAGTAGAAGATGCAGACTTCGTTCCAGAGGTCGAACCTCAATGGAACTGCTTTGAAGATGAGGCAACATTTGTCTCACCTCCCCTCTTCTCCTTACTTTTCAGTAAAGATTGGAATGTCTGCAACTCGTTGAGGAAAGTTGTAAGAGTATAGTCCACTTTGTTAAGAATCGCAATACTAACAAAGTGCAGGAAGCTATCTGACAACGAATGCAGGATAATGCTAACTTGGTTGCCTTCATCGATCCTAGACCCATTCATCTCCGCCATATTAAGGTGGACCATCATGTTATGAACATGGTCATGAACAGAGGTGCCTTCCTCCATTTTGGAGTTAAAGATGAATTTTAGAGCCTCGTGCTTCAGCTGTCCAGACGGTTGTCTAAACATCCCTCGTAGGGACTCCATGATCTTATACGTTGAGATCATGGGCTGATTCTTCTTGGCAAACACGTCGTTAAAACTGGCACGGATATAGGCTCGAGCCTTCTCATTCGCCCGTGTCCAATGCTCATAAGCCTCCCGAATGTTTCGAGTAGCATTAGGAGGTGGAATAGGAGGACACTCCTCTGTAAGGACGAACATGAGATCATCGATGAATAGTATCGTTGTGATCGTTTATTTCCAACTAGCGTAATTCTCGCCAGTTAGTTTATCGGCGCTAAGTAGAGCTATTGCCATTTAAAACGTTGCTGAAAACAGAAAAAACTTTAATAAGTCTATGCTTAAACCACATTTTAACACCAATTAAAAGATTAAAACCTAGGTTTCTAATCATATTAGAACCGTGATCTTAGGTCTATCTCCACCAAGTTTTAAAACACTTTTAAAACCACGATTCAAGCCTAAGTTCGCATGCATGTCTTTGTTATAGATTTTAGTTTCAATTTCCTTATAACCTTTATAAAAGAAACAACTAAAATGACACACATTGCCACATAACTAGGTATTTATAACACTTATAAATTTAACCTATGTGTCATGCTTCATGCAATATTCGTTCATTACTTACATAACTTATATATACAAGTAACGAACCAAGCAAACATGCTTTCATACACCCTTATACTATAACACTTATAAAATAAAGATGATGCATGTCTATGCTTTATGTATGCATAAATATAACTCTTATATTATATGATGCATGAGCATGCTCTTACGTAATTTAAATCATGCTTCTCTAAATCATAACACTTATAATAAAGAGATGATACATGACTAATGCATAACCTAAGGTGGGATTTCTTCTATATGGCTTACTATATGACATATAAATAAAAATACATCCTATGTACATTCACAAAGATTGATGGACTAGGATGAACCACCTAAAAACCGAAAATAAAAAATCTATCTATTACATTTTCCATCGAGTAAACTGGTTCACAGGCCAACTGGGTCTTGAACCAGACGGGTGAAGCTTCCATCATATAGTAAAATCGATTGGGTATACGATAATTTAACTTAGATCGAGTACTAATAACTATGTGATGAAGCGTTAGGTACCCGATCGTTTAGTGCACAAGACAAAACACGCGAGTCATATACGATCATTTTGACTACAACGTAGTTATGAAGCACGATCATCTAGACGATCACTTAACAAGCGATAAGTAAACATTTTACTCCGCAATCGTGTAGTCAGGAACTAAGCGATGAAGCTTGTTGAGCTACACGATCGTCTAGTGCGCGCGTGTCAACCTGTCCCAAGAATCAGATACTCTACGATCGCTTAACCCATCGTTTACACGACCCGACCAACATTTGGTCGTCTTCATCTTCGAAGAATAGCAACTTCTTGCCTCAAAGCCTCAACATGAACGACTCAACTATTCAAACACTTTGAAATTACAGACTCGATAGCAAGTTAATATGCTCAAAACGTAGGGGCCCTTACAATTAACTTCGAATGTAAAAGAATTTAAACAACCAGAGACTTCATCCCAGAAAACTCCATTAATCAACATCCACAAACTATTTAATGCTTAAACAGATAGTAAACATGCTTTACCCACCGAGAAAGTAAATGTTATTCTTTGCATCAATGAATTTGGAATATCAAAACCTGGCTCTGATACCAATTGAAGAAACTCTTATCAAAGAGTACCTCTGAGCAGAAGCAAGATTGTTCCAAACTCATTGTGACAGAATTAACACATTCACAATCAAACAGAATAGATATGTATTTGACAACTAATTACAGGCATGCTTTCAAACTTAAAAGACAAAGAGAACGAAATACGTATCAGTTGAAGAACCTTTCTTTGCCTCAAATCTCGTTCTCGCCAAGGATTGCTTTTCCTGGTCTCACTGAGAATGTCCAAGTAAATCGTCTACCCACGAACGACCTCCTCCCGAACATGGCAGCAAGAAAGACACCATAACTCGGAACCCTCGGTATTATCGGTGTGAGAATCAAGGAGGTGTGGGTTCTGTTGGATTCAGCATAGGGAATGGGGAAGAGATGATCGTATACCGCAACCAAGCAAGTGGAAGAAGTCGGGTGTCTATCGTATAGACGATGCTTCATCGTTTAGGTAGAGGTACACGATCGTTTAGTAAAAGGGTCGCGATCGTATAAACGATTGTTTAGTAAATGCTCGGACGTGCGATGGTTTCGAAAAAAGCTAGACGATTGTTTAGCAAATCCTATGCGATCGTTTAGTAAACTGCGTGCGTGTATACGATCTTTTAGAAACTTTGAGCTATCATGTAGGCTCTCGGTTTGCTATGCGATAGGCAATATACACCACTCGTGAGCAAATATCTAATCTCTCTTGCAAAATGAAAACAATTTCATTTTATCCTTCAGTTATGAAAACTGAAAGCAACCTCCCACTATCTCATGCGGTACGGAGAAAAAGACGGGCAACAATTGACCTATAATTTTAAAAAATAAATAATAAATATAATCATATTATATCTATTAACCTATGGTTTAATAACACATCAAATGCAACATATGAACCACAGTCATTTTCTCCTCCCCTAGATATAAATAATATTTATATCATTTTCCAACAAATAATGTATCTCATACATAATGTCAATCATATCATATATAATTAACCAATTTAATCATATCATATATAATCGAACTCCCTCTTGTCATTTGAACACTTCAAACTGGCCTAAAAACTGATTCTAAACTTGAATCCATTGAGCTACCAAGGGAACCTTATGAACCTATGGCTCCAAGCTCCAACGGTACGTGAATAACTGACTAAACTCTTTAGCTACGAGATCCACCATCCGTTAATTGCTAGGCATTCTACTAAAGACCGACAACTGCACTCTTCTCATCATAGATATATTTCTGTGTCCATTGGATATAACCAATCAACAGTAAAATAACCCTTCACAGATGTTCGTAAGTATAGTTGGGCCAATTTACCGTTTTTCCCTTGTAGTTACATCTAACTCCTTAAGTACCACTACTCTCTCAAATGAATAATACAATATAGTCCTATTATGTGTGGACACCTCTCGAGCCATGAGAAGGTGTATCGCGCCACTCGTTTAAGTTGTGGAATCAGCCCTTAAGGGAGAAATCTATCTACTTACCCTTGCTTCGGGGAATGAGTGAATTTCATCTTGTGTAGCTGAGTTCTCAACTCCCAAATCAGATGAATCCTCAAAGTGGTAGGTTTGAGTCGGCGATCTGACCACTCGTACCCATGCAACTCAAAGGACCGCCCTCAAAGGCAGGAGTTCCAAACTCACTTAGGATTAAGGTCATGTTACCTATGGTCATCCTAGTGAAGTGAAGTCTCTGTCATGAACGGCGTTTTATAAGAAGACTATAACACTTCTTGGTCCGGTCTTATACAAATTTCTTTGTATAGGACGCCCTCGCTCGCATATTTCCATATGAATGATCAAGATCCGACCATCTGTAGCAAGTCACAACATTTTTAACTATTCTACAAAGCGGGCCGCATCCGTAGCATTACTAGGATAAGGTTTCCCTCCTATATCCATATACTACAGACCATTTTAGTTATCACTTAAGACATGATCCACATGTATGTATCCATATACATGCTTAATATACAAACGATAACCAGTGATCTTAGTTTATTGGTTTATTGTAAAGCAAATAAAAACCTCCAATGTTCATAGACAAAAGTGAAAAAAATATTATATATTATTACATCACATGCGTTTGTTCAAAACTAGGTTTACAAACTACAGGACCCAACGAGAGTTTAGGGCATCATCCCAATAGGTATACCTCAATAGAATGGTGTATCGAAAAGGAGAAATAGAACCCTGCTGGACATGGTTCAGTCTGTGATGAGCTATGCTCAACTTCCTGACTCGTTTTGAAGATATTCAGTAGAGATCTTTGTTTACATTTTGAACATCATTCCCTTAAAGTTTGTTTCTGAAACACCTTTTGATTTACTGAGAGGTCATAAAGGTAGTTTACATCACTTCAAAATTTGGAGATGTCTAGCCCAGTGCTAATGACAAATCCCAAAAAGTTGGAACCTCGTTCAAAAGCATACCTATTTGTAGGCTACCCAAGGAAACAAGAGGTGGGTACTTCTTTGATTCAAGTGAGAATAAAGTGTTTGTATCGACAAACACTACCGTCTTGGAAGAAGACTACATGAGGGATCATAAATCATGAAGTAAAATTGTTTTAAGTGAAATTTCTAATGAATCTATTGAGACTTCAACAAAGTTTGTTGAAGGGCTGACATATCAACAAGAGTTGTTGATGTTGGTTCATCTAGTCATTCGCATCTATCTCAAAAGTTGAGATTTCCTCGACATAGTAGGAGGGTTATGAACCGACTTATATGCTACATGGGTTTAACAGAAGCCTAGGACATCATAGCTAATAATGTTGTTGAGGATCCATTGTCTTATAAATAAGCAATGGAAGATATTGACAAGGATGAATGGATTAAAGCCATGAGTCAAGAAATGAAGTCTATATACTTCCATTCTGTCTGTGAGCTTGTAAATCAACTTGATAGGGTAAAACCTATAGGTTGCAAGTGGATCTACAAGGGAAAAAGAGGTGTAGGTGGAAAAGTACAGATCTTTAAAGCTAGACTTGTGGCAAAGGGTTATACCCAAGTTGAGGGAGTGGACTATGAAGAAACTTTCTCACATGTTGCCATATTATGACTATGAAATATGACAAATGGACATCAAGACTACCTTTTTGAATGACAATCTTGAAGAGACCATCCACATGAATCAACCAAAAGGATTAATTGAATAAGATCAAGAGAAAAAGTTTTGCAAGCTTAATCGGTCCATTTATGGACTGAAACAAGAATCTCAATCTTTGAATATAAGATTTGATACTGCGATCAAATCTTATGGCTTTGATTAGAATGTTGATGAGCCTTGTGTTTACAAGAAAATCATCAACAACTCAGTAGTTTTCCTTGTGCTGTATGTGGATGATATCCTACTGATTGGGAATGATATAGGTTTTTTGACTGATGTAAAGAAATGGTTGGTAGTCCAATTAAAAATGAATGATTTGGGAGAGGCACGGTTTGTTCTAGGTATCCAGATCACCAGGGATTGTAAGAACAAAAAGTTAGCCTTGTCTTAAGCATCGTATATTGACAAGATGCTTGTCAGATATTCGATGCACAATTCCAAGAAGGGTTTATTACCTTTCAGGCATGGAATTGTATTGTCTAAAGAGCAGTGTCCTAATACTCCTCAAAATGTTGAGACAATGCCACAAATTCCCTATGCATCGGCTATTGGTAGCCTTATGTATGCAATGTTATATACCAGACCTAAAATTTTCTATGGAGTAGGGATTGCCAGTAGACATCAATCCAATCCAAGATTAGATCACTAGACAGCGGTCAAAAAAATCCTCAAGTACTATCGGAGAACGAGAAACTATATGCTTATGTATGGAGATAAGGATTTAATCTTTATAGGATACACAAACTCTGACTTTCAGACTGATCGAGATTCTAAAAAATCTACATCAGGGTCAGTGTTTACTCGGTGGAGCATCAAGCAAGGATGCATCGTAGACTCCACTATGGAAGCTGAATACATTCTTGTGAAGCTGCTAAAGAGGTTGTTTGGCTTAAGAAGTTCCTTACTGATTTGGAAGTTGTTCCAAATATGTTTTTTCCCTTCACACTGTTGAGGATGATGCCCTAAACTCCCGTGTCCTATAGTTTGTAAACACAGTTTTGAACAAACGCTTGTGATGTATAATATATGATATTTTCTTCACTTTTGTCTATGAACATTGGATATTTTATTTGCATTACCACAAACCAATAAACTAAGATCCTTGGTTTACGTTTGTAACTTAAGCATGTATATGGAGACATACAGGTGGATCATGTCTTAAATGATAACCAAAATGGTATGTCGTATATGGATATAGGAGGGAAACCTATCCTGATAACACTATGGATATGGCCCGCTTTGTAAAATAGTTACAAGTGTTGTGACTTGCTACAGATGGTCTGATCCTGATCATTCATGTGGAGACATGTGAGCGGGGATGTCCTATACAAAGGAGTTTGTATAAGACCGGACCATGAAGTGTTATAGTCTCGTTATATTAACACCGTTCATGACAGAGACTTCACTTCACTAGGATGACCATAAGTAACATAACCTCAATCCTGAGTGAGTTGGGAACTCATGCCTTTGAAGGTGGTTCTTTGATTTACATGGGTGCGAGTGGCCAGATTGCCACTCAAACGTACCACTTTGAGGATTCGTTTGATTTGGGAGCTGGAAACTCAGCTACATAAGATGGAATTCACTCCTTCCCCAAAGCAGGGGTAAGTAGATAGATTGCTCCCTAAGGGCTAATTCTGGGGCTTGAACGATGTGGCGCCACACTGTTGGAATGGGTGTCCTAATTCTCCCACATTCTCGTTGTTTGTAATTATACACATTATTTATGAATAAAATAAGTATTATTTCATTCTGGCATTTACTCATATCCAATAAACAAAGTTCCATGGTTATTTTATGTAAACTTAAGCATATATATGAGATATACAAGTGGATCATGTCTTAAGTGATAACCTAAATAGGTCTGTAGTATAAGGATTAAGTTGGGATACATGATCCTAGTGAGACTACAGATACGGCCCGCTTTGTAGAGGTTTACAAGTGTTGTAAACTACTACAGATGTTAGATCCTGACCATTCTTGTGGAGACATGCGAGTGGAGGTTTCCTATACAAAGAGTTTGTATATGACCGGATCACGAGATGACTAGACTTTGTATGTAACACCGTTAATACTGGAGACTTACATCTCACTTAAACGACCATAGGTGACATGACCTCAATCCTGAGTGTTATAGGAATTTATGCCTTTGAGAGCGGTCCTTTGATTAGTATGGATGAGAGTGGCCAGATTGCCAACTCAGCATGCCTACCTTTTTGGGGACTTGTCTGATCTGGGAGCTGGGAACTCAATTACACAAGATAGAATTCACTGTATCCACGAAGTAGGGGTAAGTAGATAGATTGCTCCCTTAAAGGTTGATTCTGGGGCTTGAACATAGTGGCAATAACTTCTCTTTAGAAGAGAAGTCTTAATCATAGTAGGATTATGACTTATGTTTATTAGAGGGATCAGTGGTACTTAAGGAGTTAGATGTAACTACAGGGGCATAACGGTTATTGGTCAAGCTGTACATATGAGCGATCTGTGAAGGGTTATAACACTATTGATTGGTTAAGATGAACACATAATATATTTGTGGTAAGAAGAGTTCAACCATCAGTCTTTAGTGGACTGCCTGACAGTTAACGGATGGTGGATCCCGTGACTATAGAGTTTAATCCGTTATTCACGTACCGTTGAAGCTTCGAGCTACAGGTTCATAAGGTCTCCTTGGTAGCTCAATGGATTCAAGTTGAGAATCAGTACTTGGTGTTGATTTGAAATGTTCAAATTGACAAGAGATAATTCGATTATATATGATATGATCGATGTGGTTTATGAGAGGATTAATGTAAATGAGATTTACATTAATAACCATGAAATAGAAAAAGAGTTATGGTTTATATGTTTCATGAGATAGAATATTAAAACTATAAGTTATAAATATATTATGGTAAGTTAGTTATCATTTATATTTATAATAATATTAATTATTGGATAATTATCTATTTTTTTCTAATAACCAATTGAGTGGGAGGTTATTGATGGTTTCATGGTAATCATGAGATAAAAGAAAAAATATTTTCCTAAATTTAGGAAGAATGTTTATTTGAGATTTCCATTTTCGGAAATTACTCACGGAATAGTTGTCGAGTAAATCAGATTTACTAAACGACAGCTTGAAGAGACTAGACGATCGTGGAGTGTTCCTACATGATAGACACTCAGCTAGACAATTACCTAAACGATTGCATAGTTTTAGCTAGATGATCGCATAGCTTTTGATAAACGATTGGGCATCGACTTATACGATAGGCTTTATCTTCTCCTACTTGCTCAATCGTTTTCACGATTGTCCTGGTTTCTTCCTCTAACCAAGTCCACGCAGAACCCACACTCTGGATTCTCACACCGAAAATACCAAGGTAACCTTTTTGGTGGTGTCTTACTTAACTCAACACAGTCGAGGTTCTGTGGAGGCCATTCGTGGTGTTCAGGGTGTTCGTGACCTTGGCGATTTCTTTATTCGAGTTCGCTGTGATCGTGCAGTGTAGCGGTCGTGTTGTACGAACGTTCGTGTGTTACTGTGTTGCTGTGACCGAGCATTTCGTGATTAAGGGATCTTGAAGATGAGTCTTCAAAGGTTTGTTAATTCTTTTCCTTGATTTGTAGAAAAGCATGTTGTAATTTCTGTTTTGCTCATAAACGTATTGTTTCCGTTTGTGACTTTAATAGTGTATGTTCATATATGATTGAAATTTGGAAAGATCCTTTCTCTGCTCATGGAAATCCTGAAGTCCGATTTCCTTCAGTTGGTATCAGAGACTGGTTGTTCTGATATTCCAAATTTCAATTCTGTGTTGAACTTCTTTTACAGTCGTGGTGGATTTTTTGTATTTGTGTTTACTTGTTAAATGCTTGTGTGGATGGCATTGATTGATGTTTACGGGTTTAATTACCTCTATTTAAGCTTTATTTGAATTACAAAGTGTTAATTTGTAAGGGCCTCTGTATTTTTGGACATAATTAACATTCAATCGAGTTTGTAACTCAAAGAGTTTGAGTTAGTCGAGTCCTTCGTGATGAAGTTTCGAAGCATGGAGATGCAGTTCTCAGCAAAGAAGAAGACCAAGAGTTGGTCGTGTCGTTTAGCCTCAGGTAAACGATTGTTGGGATTTATCTAAACAATCATGTAGTATTTACAAAACCATTGTTAGCTAATGCTAAACGATGGGGGTAAATCGTTTATTCTATCACGTAGTGTTGGTTACCTGATTGCATAGACACTGGAGATAAACGATCGTAGTTTGAGCATATGATGCTCCTCATTTAAAAGAAGGGGCGTGTTAAACGATCGTGTAATTAGCATGCCTGATCGCATAGTCACTACCTACACGATCACGTGGTATACGAAACAAAGGCGCTCGCTTAACAATCATTTAGACGATGGTGCTTCGCTGCATCGTAGTCGTTTAGACGATCATTTAGAGTTTTCATTGTGTGAAGCGCGTTGCACGATCGCGTACCTCGTGCTTCATCTCATAGTTAAAGGTACACGATTGTTGCTAAATGATCATTTAGCTCGGGAGCATTGGTAAACGATAGAGCAGAGCATTTGTTTTTTCGTGTAGATGATTGCGGGGTGTTTGGTGCACAATTAGTTGGAGACGCATTGCTTCACCCAGATGGTTCAAGACCCAATTCGCCTGTTTGAACCGGTGACTCCTTATTTTGTAATAGTTAGCTTTAGTTTTGAGGATTTGAGGCAATTTTACCTGGTCCATCAACATTTTTTTATTATACATGTGATGTATGGTATATATATGGCAAAGTGTTTGACATATAGTTTGAAACCCACCTTAGGTTATGCAATTATTCATGCATCATGTATTATAAGAGTTATAATCTAGCATGAAGAAATTACATGTAAGCATGCGCATGCATCATGAAAATATAAGAGTTATATTTTGTATGTAGTGAACATTATCATGCATCATCCTTTTATAATAAGTGTTATATTATAAGGGTGAATGGAAGCATGTTATGCTTGTTTCGTTGCTGTTTTGTATAAGCGTTATATAAAAGAAGTAGCAATGAATGAACAATGCATTGAGCATGACACTTAGGCTATTTATAATCGTTATGAATGCCTTGTATATGTCTACTTTGCGTTGTGGTTTTGGTTGTTTTCGTTTATAAGCGTTATGAAGGAAATTAGAACTAATCAATAAGAAAGAGTTGCATGCGGACTTAGGGTGAACTCATGTTTTTTTAAAACGGTTTTAAAATGGGATTAAGATAGACCTAAGTTCAAATAGTTATAATGAGATTAGTAACCTAGATTAATCTTTTAAAATTGGTTTAATAGGATTAAATTGATTGGCATGAAATATTAAATTTCTTTTAAATCTATCTATAAGGGACTTTTTGTCTAAGGTGGGATCTGTCTAGGCTGGGTTTCTTAAGCTGACGAAAATGGAACACCCCTACCTAGGAACCTACCTGGAAAGGAAAATTAGACAGATTTTCTACAAGCATGTGAAAATTATTCAAAGACTCCATCAAAGAGTTTAATGGATGATGATCCAAAATTTTTTAACTATCCAAGGTAAAAGTTACTCTTAGGCAAACCTAAAAATTCACTTAGTTAAAATCCTTAGCCATGTTTATTCTAAGTAAACTAAACCCTAGGTTATAAAATACGCAGTGGGAGGAAGAGATGTATCTTCGGATGGTGTTTGCATGAGTCAATATCAAGGTGGACGGAGAGATTGTTTATAGTAAGTGGGCGAAGGGTGTGTGTTAACACGTCCTACGGTCTCTGTCATTGGTTCACACCATGAGATCATTCTATACTGACTCGTGGTGCCCTTGGAGCATCCTCCTTTGGATGGGTTTTGTGCAGTTGGTCGAGATCAAGGTGAACTCCAAAATTGGATAGGGTCGCTTTAAGTTTTCCCCCAATAGGATTTTTTCCCTTCGGATTGGCTGCTTGTGGAAAATCTCTAGGGCCTAAAATGGCGGGTCACACTTACGGGAGATTGTTAAGTAAGTTAATGATCTCTTGACCAAATCAATGATGGCTAGTCATTATAGGAAAAAAATTTATTCTAGTACTAATGACTGGTTAAGAACTTCTCAATTCAGAGGAGGGATAATTGACCTCCCTTCGGCGGCTTTTGTCCTAAACCTTTGAAGTGCATTGCGAAACTAGATGTCACACGGGGTTCATGTTAGTTTTGCTAAAACCTTATTGGATGTTGTTTGTTTTATGATGGGTATTTGCTTAAAATCTAACGTAGGTCAATGTGTTTTTCTTTT
Source organism: Benincasa hispida (assembly GCF_009727055.1). Classification (NCBI taxonomy): domain Eukaryota; kingdom Viridiplantae; phylum Streptophyta; class Magnoliopsida; order Cucurbitales; family Cucurbitaceae; genus Benincasa; species Benincasa hispida. The sequence continues at coordinate 41,853,353 of NC_052358.1, forward strand.
CAGCAACTCGTTAGTATTTCGTTTAGTGCCTTTAATATGACCGATTACATACAGTAGAAAGATTCGTGTAAAACATATTTCGTGGCAAACGACCTCAAATTTGTCATGGTTTAGGAATGTCCTTAACTCCCGACCCTTAATGCATCGTGGCAAATAAATCTTCGTTGTCGTGGGCTTCTTTCGGTGGTGGGTCATCGTCCTAGGTGTTCTCCGGTTAGTTTTCGTCGGCGTTTGGGTGTTCTCGAGGTGTTCTTCGCCGACGCGTGAGTTCTCCATTGTTCTTCGCATGTTCGGTGGTTCTTCGCGTTTTCTTTCGAAGTTTCTTCACTAACGCGTGGCCCTTAAGTGGCATTGTTCTCTGGTTGATTTTCTAGTGGTTGTTCTTCTAGTGGGCCAGCTAGTCGTTCGTCTAGTTGGTTCCGGTCGTAGAGGTGGGCCGCTGACGTTATGGTCAGCTCGTCGTTTGTCAGATATGTCTTCTCAACTTTGTTCGCAAAGGTCCGGTGCTCGCCGGCATTCCAATCTTCAAGCTCTGGTTCAGATCTCTTCCAGTTTGTGGGTTGTTTAAGTTGTTTGCTTGGAAAAGTATAATTTTATTTTCATATGAATTTTCAATTTAATAATTTAATGTTATTTCATTCATTTAATTTTTATTTTAACGATTAAGCTTATTGAAATTTTGAAATGTTGGAATTAAATTAGTTGAAGAATATATACTTGGTTGGTAATCTTGAAATTTGTTGATTATTGATTGGTGTGGTTCAAGTGTTATTTCATTAATTTTATGTTTTGTTCCAATGATTAAGCTTCTTGAAATTTGTTGATGTTGGAATGAAATTAGTTGAAAAATATGTACTTGGTTGATAGTCTTGCTTGGTGTGGTTCAAGTATATATCAAAATCCTTTTCTTTTGGTTATATATAAACTAATTTGGTCTTACTTGGATGATTAAGTTTGATTGGTGTCGTTCAAGTGTTATTTCATTAATTTTATGTTTTGTTCCAATGATTAAGCTTCTTGAAATTTGTTAATGGTTCAATGAAATTAGTTAAAAAAACATGTACTTGGTTGATAGTCTTTCTTGATGTGGTTCAAGTGTATATCAGAATCAATTTGTTAATGTTTTAGGTCTTGTTGTCGATTATGGTTAAATTTACAAGCTTACAGTTACGTAATTTTTCCTTGTTATTGTTTGTTTTTCTTGTAGATTAAGTTGCATATTTTACAATCATGGATAAGTTATGGATGAAAATGAATAGAATGTCAGCTGAGTATGGTTTAGAGGTCGAGATGTTTATTAAAAATGATCTACAACATTCAAATATACCGAACGTCATGAGTTGTCCATGTTTGAATGTAAAAACTCTAAATGTGAACACAATAAGAGATCACTTATTTTTTAATGGTATAGATCAAAGTTATCAGACATGGATTTTTCATGGTGAATCATTACCGATTAAAAGAAACAATGAAAATGTGTCTACTAGTGAAAGAGACAAAGTTGATGAGGATGATATTGATGTTGATGACACAATTGGAATGTTTGATGCCACATACAACTATTTTAATGAAAAATCCGATAATTTTGAAGAACTATTAGATGATGCAAAGAAACCATTGTACCCAAATTGTAAAACTTTTTCCAAAATATCTATATTGGTAAAGTTATATAATTTGAAAGCTAAATTTGGATGGAGCGATAAGAGTTTCATGAGTTGTTGGAATTAATTCCTTACATATTACCTAGTCCTAATTAAATTCTAACTTCTACTTATGAAGCAAAAAAAAGATGTTGGGTACTATTGGAATGAAGTACGAGAAGATTCATGCATGTAACATTGATTGTTGCTTGTTTAGAAAAAAACTATCTAATGCAAATGTATGCCCCATTTGTGGTATGTTAAGATGGAAGCTTCATAAAAAATTAAAGGAAAGGGCTAAGAATATCCAAGAAAAAGTCATGTGGTATTTCTCTCCAATTCCAAGATTTGAAAGAATGTTTCGAAGTAAAGAAACAACAAGTTTATTGACATGGCATGCTAAAAAAAAATAATAATAAGAAACAAATGGTTTATTAAAACATCCCAAAGATGCCTTATCGTGGAAAAAAATAGACAATTTGTGGCCAGAGTTTGGGTCAGAACCTAGAAATCTTTCTCTTGCTCTTTCGAAAGATGGAGTAAATGTACATGGAGATCTTAGTAGTAGATATAGTTGTTGGCCAGTGATGTTAGTGACGTACAATCTACCTCCATGGTTGTGCATGAAGCGAATTTTTTTTATGTTGACTGCACTAATATCTGGTCCTAGACTATTGAAAAATGACATAGATGTTTATTAGCTCTTTTAGTAGATGATTTGAAAAAACTTTTGAAAGATAAGGTAGAATGTTACGATGCATATGAAGAACAACGTTTCATGCTCAATGCTATTTATTATTGACCATTCATGATTTTCCTGCGTATGGTAACTTGTGTGGTTGTATGGTTAAAGGACATCACGCATATCCAATTTGTGGAGAGAAAACTTCATCCACTTATTTACCGAAAGGGAAGATGATGGCATATCTCGGGCATCACAAGTTTCTACCACGCCATCATCTATATAGAAAACAAAAGAAAGCTTTTAATGGCACACAAGAATTAAAATTTTCTCCAGAACCATTAAGCGGGAAATAAATTATTGTAAAAACGAGTAAGTATCAATATTCATTTGGTAAGAAAACTATCAAGGAAAAGAACAGTGGAGATAGCCCTTCAACTTATTAGAAGAAAAAATCTATTCTTTTTGAGTTAGAATACTAGAAGTATCTTGACGTGCCACATTGTTTAGACCTGATGCATATTGAAAAGAATGTATGTGCAAATCTTATTGGCACATTGCTTGATATTCCTGGTAAAAACAAAGGATGGAATAAAAATTCGATTAGATTTGGTGGAATTGAAAATTAGATCAGAGTTAGCCCCTCAAGTAGGAAAGAAAAATGTCTTTTTACATCCCGCATGTTATACATTAACACGAGCTGAGAAATTGAGCTTTTGTAAGATACCATGAGAAATTAAAGTACCTGAATGCTATTCATTGAACATTCAAAGTTTAGTGTCGCTCACAGATTTGAAACTTTACGGACTTAAGTCGCATGACCATCACGTTATTATGTAACAATTATTACTTGTAGCCATTCGTGATATTTTACCTAAACATATAAGACTTGTAATTACTCGCCTATGCTTCTTCTTTAATGCTATATGTTGCAAGGTGATCTATTCATCCCAGTTAAAGGGTATGCAAGACGATATAGTTGTCACTCTATGCCTCTTAGAGAAGTATTTTCCACAAACATTCTTCACAATAATGGTACACCTTATAGTGCATCTCGTAAGAGAAGTTGGGTTTTGTGGACCTGTTTATTTGAGGTGGATGTATTCTTTTGAACGATATATGAAAGTGTTGAAAACCTATGTATGAAATAGAAATTGACCAGAAGGATGTGTTGGAGAAAATTATATTGTCGAAGAGAATATAGAGTTTTATTCTGAATTTGTATCTTGTGTTAATTCTATTGGGCTAAACTCATCAACAAAGAAAGCGAACTCAAACATTGATAGAGCATTGTCAGCTGTTTCTTTTATCAGATAGAGTAAGGATGAGTTGAATCAAGCTCATCTTTATGTCATTCAAAATGTAAATGATGTGCTTCCTTATGTCGAGTATGTAGATCTCCATCTTATTCTCGTTTTAGGTTACTTGATTATTCAATAATCTACTAACTTTGTCATTTATAATAGACAACATATGGATATTTTGTCTAAGTTCAATTATAGTAAAAGTAAAAGTAGAAAGTGGCTTTAAGAAGAGCATAATCGTACATTCAGTCGGTGGTTGTCCACATGGGTAATCTCTAGAGGCCTACTATTTGATGTATAATTAAATGTTAACTACTAAACTATTATAAAATATCGTAGGTTGCACTAGCTCTCGATGTTCCAAAAAATTCCATATCGCCTTCTTTAAGAGGAATAGCTAATGGACCTTGTCCAACTGTGGCAAAATATTCTGGTTACGTGGTCAATGGTTACTACTATCATACAAAGAATCGCGATGATATTATGAGGGTTCAAAATAGTGGAGTTAGTATAATGGCTACCACAATGAAATTCTCTAGTGCTAAGGAAAAAAGCCCCGTCATGTCAGATATGACATTTTATGGTGTAATACAAGAAATATGGGAGTTTGACTATCATGGATTATCATTTATTTTATTTAAATGTAATTGGGTTGAGAATAGAACTGGAGTCAAAACAGACGAGTTTGAGTTTACTGTTGTGAACCTCAATCGTATTGTACATAAATCGACCCATTTATTTTAGCCTCTCAAGCAAAACAAGTCTTCTATACAAAAGACCCCATAAATTCGAGTTGGTCAATTGTTTTAACATCTCCACAACGAACAATTGAATATGATTTTTATGAAGATGAAATAGAAGATATGCTACAACAATGTCGTTATGGAGGTATGCAAAGAATGACCAATGCTGATACATCTATTGAGATTGATGATATAACATCCACATACATTAGAAATGATTGTAAGGGTAGATGAGTTGATAAATAATATATTAGACATAGTATGTCATTTACTATGGTTATATGTATTTAAATAATAAGATTACATGTCGTTTACTGTGAGTAATTTATTATTATTATTATTATTATTTTTGCAGATTGACATGGAAAATTCAACAAGTAGCAGTGAAAATGATAGAAATATAGTCCCACAAAAAAAAAAAAATAGCAGAATAAGTATTCCACGTGGCCCAACTACTATGTCTGAGTTGGCACAAATAAGAACATCTAGGCAACAGTTGGCCATTGATTATAATGAACATGGACAACTAATTGGATTTGGTGCAAAGAAGATGCAAAGTTATATAGGAGTTTGTGTTCGACAAAAAATACCTATAACGTATAATTCTTGAAAAAAAGTTCCAAACCATTTAAAAGATAAACTTTTTTATTGTGTAACGGTATGTTTTCTAAAACTTTAATTCATGTGCATAGTAGTTTATTAATTTATTGTTTACTACTTTTTTCATTGTGCAGACGTCGTTCAATGTGGACTCTAAGTCCAAACATGGTATACTCATGTCTGCATCTAGGAAGTTTCGGACTTTCAAGACCACATTGACTCAAAAGTTCATACTTCCATTTAAGGATGAACCCTCGGTCTTGGAATTTCCTCCCCAACAATATTCTCAGTTTTGAAGGTGAAGATGTTTTTACCAAAGCATTGGGTACAGAGGAACATTGGGGATGTGTTAGAGGAATGGATAATTTTGTGTCCCATTCCCAATATTTCAAATTAGTAAAACCAAAGTCCTCAATGAGCCAAGAAATTGAAGGAGGATCTAGTGAAAAAGATGTTTGACATGGTAAAGTTTCAAGAGAAAAAACTCATAGCAGATAATCTCATCAGTCCAAATCATCTGTTGGAAGTGTCGCACTAAGTGCATCTGAAGGAGAAGATACTGAGAAGATGCCTAAAGAAGATTTGGAGATATTTTATTTGTTGTGACTTTTAAATTTTAATCATATTGTGTTTAACCATGCATGACATTAGTTCTTTTAAATTTGTTAAGGGGACACTATGCCACTTGGCTCTAGGAACTGTAGATAATATTGTTTCAGTAGCCACAACATTTGATGATGATGTGTCATGCTTAATTGTTAAAGTTCTGATTGACATTGTCATGGGAGAAGATTTGCCTATACCAATTCCTGTGAAGGGAAAAATAGAGTCCTTAAGTCAAGCAATGGGCAACGTAACATGGCCTCGTGAACTTGTAGTTATGGTTGATGAGAAAAAAAATATGCTTCTTTTTCAGTATATGAGTTTGGTTATTTATTATTTTTCGTACTTTGAATTTTTGTAACTTTGGTTATGGTAGAACCATTCAACAATTAAGAGCATCGGCTAGTCCTCCAAATATACTGACGCCAATGGTACCATCAAATTTTTGAACGGACATGCCATACATAATATGAACAATGTAGACATGATCTGTATCAATTTAAACAAGCATATATTTGGAAGAGAAATTTATTTATTTAGGTCGCGATGATCTGATCCAATATTGCAATATGGTTGAAATATGTTACATGTGTATTTTGACATACATTGCGTAAGTATTACTCATCTAGATTCACTCGTGTATATTTTGTTTCATGTTTAAATAATAACATTTACTTTGTTTAAGTATCTTTGGGATAAATGTAGTCGTGATATTGCGAAGAATTTTTTTATAATTGATCAAGCAAGAATATTACCATACGTGAAGTCTCAAGATATTTGATCCAGAAACTTAGCCAACCAACTAGAATTGGCTAATTTGGACCAATTAGTCCTTATTCCATATAACACAGGCTAAGTAAATACAAGTTCTTTAGTTATTTTTATTTTGCATTATGCACGTACTAATATTTCAAAATTGTTGCCTATTATAGTTATCATTGGATATTGATTGTAATCAATCTACAAGAAAATTGTGTTTATGTTTTGGACTCTATTCGAAATAAGGTTCAAGAGAATTTTCATGGAGTTATAAATATGTAAGTGTAATTGAACTTTCTTAACTCTTAATTGAAGTATTTATGTTTAACTAATGTTTTCAAACTATTTAGTGGATTGAAAACATGGCAAGCCAAGCACAATCTCCAACATCATCGGTCTTCTCCAAAATGGAAACCTGTAAAGGTAAATTTGCATTCATTTTTTAACAATTTATGTTCATTCGAACATAAGAATAATTGTTTTCAACATCTTTATATGTAGTGCACATGTCAATTAGATTCTGTAGGATACGGGTACTATGTGCAAAAGTATATACACGAAATAGTGCATAATCCTACTACTCCCATTACTAATCTCGTACTTAAATTATTTATTTTTTATATAATAGCTTTAATTTAATAAATGGATGTAAACTTATGTTGAATTTATCTTTTTTTTTACTCTTTGTAGTTCAATATAAAAATGCATATACCCAAGGAGAGATTGACGTAATTCGAACCTAATGGACAAGTTTTGTTGGCCGATTTATGTAAGGATGTATTTCTTGTTTTTTGTCTCAATAGAATGTAAATGCTAGCTTACAATGAATGCAAATTATCTAACCATGATCTGTTTATTGGATGATTTTTGTATAATATTTTTGTATTTATGGGGTATTTGGTGTAAGTATTCATGGAAGTACTAATTGATATTTGTGAATGATAGAAATGATTATTATACAGGTGGTTGATAATTATAATTATTGTTCTATGAATGTGTGTTATCGATATACAAATGTTGGTAATTAGTGTGTTTATTTCATATTTGATGAGTATATGTAATGGATTAGGAATATTAATTCTTGTTTGTGGATAAATTATCATAGAAGTGTGCTTAATTGCAGGTAACTTTGTATTTAGTTTTCTGGTAGAGTGTATTGTTTTGTCTATTGTTATATTTCAGGTTTGAGTTCAGTGAATTCATAGGTGAATGTAAATTTTTTTATATTTTTTAATAAAAAAAAATGACGGACATTTCTTGACCCAACACGAGACATATAATATCGTTTTTAACTTTTGATCGATATTAAAAATGGATTCGATAACGGAATTTTAAAGAAAAGGACAATAATTGAAAAAACAGACATAGATTCTGGGCTTCAATGTCGGTTTATAAGGCTTCAATGGATTTTGGGCTTCAATTGATAACTGACATTAAAGACAGTGTTATTAAAACCCTTTAATGTCAGTTTAATTAAAGGCAACTGACATTAAAGGGCTTTAATAACACTATCTTTAATGTCATTTTTTAATGTCAGTTTACAACCGACATTAAAGCCCAGAATTCTTGTAGTGGATAAACATTGATAGACGGTGATAAATGTCTATCAACGTCTATCATTATCTATCACTGATAGACAATGATATTTTGCTATATTTGTAAAGAAGTTGACTTATTTTCTTATATTTGAAAAAAAACCTTATTTTGTATTTACATCCTAATTTTTTTTTATAATTTTTGAAATTGTATTTGCATAACCTATTTGATTTTTGGAAGAAAAAAAAATACTGAAAAAAGAGATGTGATATAGATTTGTTTAAGAAAAAATTGGATAACAACGACTTAGATATTTGAAACTAGAAAAGTGGAATGCGATAACACTATAATTGGGATCCTTCTTCGGCATTTTACATTTTACGACAAAACATGCCCCCACAATATTTTATGTGTTGTGCTTGACTATGTTGTAATTACTCGCTAGGTTTATTCAAATGCAGTGTTTATAGAGTTTAATGATATTGAAACTGGTTACCATGTTTCTTCAATGATACATAAACTAGTTACTAGCTAGTTTTTTTTTTCGTAGCTTTCTAGAAGGTATATGGGTTAATGAGAGGTATAGTGTATTTCCATTTACTCGAATCGATTATTATTATTATTACTTTTCTTTATGTTTACAAATCCTTGAGGTATTTGGAGTAAGAAGTTTGTTATTATCGTCGTAGGTTATAATAATTTGTGTTTGGGTCTAGATGATTTTTAGTTTAGGTTATAATGAGATAAACTATTTTAGCTTGAGAAGGAAATAGTAAAAACGGTAGTAAGTAGTAAATACTGTATCAAATTTGAGTTTTGAAATAGTATTGACTATAATGAATTGTGGGGTTTGAAATAGTATGAGGTGATTATTATAGTTTAATGATAGTCTTTATCCCAAATATCTCTAAATTGTTTATTGCTTAATTTACTTCGATAGTCTTCAATTAAATATCTCTATAAATCACTTTGCCATTTTTTTAATTTGAAAACATTTTTTTTACCATTTTTGAAAATGAAACTTCATATCTTGTTATTCCCTTGTCACCTCAAAAAAACCACCATCATAACAAATTTTCAACTATATTAGCTTAACTAACAAGAGGAAGAAACTTGCATTCCAAAGGAAAAATAAGGGAAGAAACTTGTAAATGTGGATAAAATGTGGTGTGAAATTTTAATTAATAAGAAAAAACATCGAAAAATCCAATGCTCCTAACTCCCACGTTGACTATTAGAGGGAAATGATGTCACCTTTGAGAACCCTATCGGATTTTACGAATAGATAATGCATAGTTTTAGAATTAATAAAATAATTAAATACTTTCTGCCACTTAACCATGATACGTGCTGTTAGTTGAATCCAAATCATTGTGAATACATTCAAACTTTTTCCGTATAAGAAAATCTCAATATTTTCAATCTTATAATTATGAAATTGATAGGATTCAACACTACAATAAAATTGACTTTAATGACACATAAGCACTAGCAAACATAAGGAAGAGAAAGAAAAATAGTCATTAAAGATAAAATTGGACGTCTTTTAAGAAAAAAAAATGGAGCCTTTCAGATTTTTCGAAGTTTATGATAAATTTTTCATTTATGATTGAAAATAATTATTAGTAAATGTAGGAAACGAAAAAGGTGCGATTTTGAAAGAAAAAAACGGAACATTTTAGATTTTTCGACTATTTTGATCTTTTTTTGGTACCACCAACTTATGACTAGAATTAATAGTCGTTAAGGGATGATAGTTCTTTAGAATTAATACATTTTGAATTAAAAAAAAAACTTTTGGCAAGAAAAGGAGAAAATTAATTTTTTTTTTTTTTGTCTTTTATGACTATTTTATTAGTGTCGTCGACTTATATTAAGTGTCATTAAAAATCAGTTAACAGAAAAACTAGTTACAATAAGAAATATAATAGAACTTGATTTTGAAAGATAAAATTAATGATTGAAAATTAAAAATTTATTAAAAGGTGACACCAGGGTCTATAATAATGTAAAATATAGAAAAAATTGATTTTTAAAATTTTGTGAAAAGCATGTGTGTTTTGAAAGCTTATTTTAATACGTTTACTAACTGTGTGTTATAATGAATTCAAATAAATCAAAATGAAATAGATATTAGATTCTATGAAGAAGATTGAGATACGAAAGATAAACATACTAGTAACAACCCCATTACTAAATTTATACTAATTTATTAAACAAATGGAATTAAAAATAACACAATTAAAATTTGGTCAAGAAACTCTCTCTTTCTCTGTAGGCGTGGGTTAGAGATGTCCAAAAAATTTGTAGGACAGGGCCTGGGGCGAAAAATCCCCGAATACACGTGGAATGGGGGAGGGAGTGGGAATTCTTTTTTTTTTATTTACAATTCGGGGCGGGGGACGGGGAATATATTCCACATCCCCCATCCCACCCAGTCCCGACATTGTATATAAATTTTTATATATATATATATATATTATATTAGTAGAATTTATTAAGATATTATAGATATTTTAATTATTTAAGTTCAAAATTTTATTAGATGTTGAATTTTAATTTTTACAAATTATAAGAATTTAAAATTTTAAATATATTTTAAAATTGCAGGTGTATTATTGTTTTAATTAGTAAAATTGATAATATTCATTTAAATGAAAATTCGATTGAAAATGTTTAAAGAATTGTAAAAAAATATATATTTAATTGAAATTTAAAAAAAATGTTTAAGAAAAATAAAGGTGGAGAATTTTTTCCCACAGGGAATCTCCGTCCCGTTCCCACGAAATTCGCGGCGACGGAGAATGCAATAGGGGGTGGAGTCGGAGATGGAGAAGGCTTCCCTGTCCGTCCACCCCATGGACATCTCTATGTGGGTAGTGCCAAACCCTCTTTTTGTTTTTTTTCCTTCCAGCTGACCAGCTCCCTCATTTTCCCATTTCGGCAAAAAAAAATCATGCTGATACTCCCTCCTCATGTGAAGAACAAATGCACGACGATAAATACTTCTAGTCGCTACTACAAATTCTGTTACTTCAGATTTGCAATATTTAATTCCTTCCATTTTTTTTCTATTTTTAAATGTCAAGTAAGTTGTTTTTAATTAAAAAAAAAAAAAGTCAAGAAAAGTGAAAAATGAAAATGGACGTTCATGAATTTTTTTCAAAATTTTTTATGCTAGAATAAACTTGACGTTCTTAAAATGTCAAATTTACTAATGGTTTTAATTTTTTACATTACATAAATAGTTTTTTTTTTAACCCTCCCAAAACGTTACCAATCTAGTTATGACTATGATTAAGATCGAAACAATTATTTTATGAGTGTTTCTTATTTTATAAACAAAAGAAAATAATATATTCCCTCTTGCAGTTCCATTATATTCATATATGTTTCTTTTTAATCATATATTATTTCAATGTTTATTTTTTTCATAAAGGGTGACATATAAGTAAAAAAAACAACTTGTAAAAAGTAATTAAGAATATTAAAAATTAGAGAGAATTAGAAAGCACTAAGTTCCTAACACTCGACTTTGTCTATAGTGTCGTATACAATCAACGACTTCTCCTTAATTAATTATATTGCAGATAATACCGAACTATTTTTTCTTTGACATTCCGTATTTTCAGATATAATTAATTCCAATAAATTGAATTTATTTCGGATTTTATCATGTACAAATATTTTGAGTTAAGTTGAGTTTGATGGAATGCTTCAATATAATTATTTATTAGACTAGATTGGTTTGATTTCTTTTATAATTTTTGGATATTAGTATGAATTTGGTATAATTGGAAAATAAAATTGATTTTTAATTTTTGATTTTATTATAGATCAGAGAGATTTGGAATGTTTTGTTTGAACAAGGAATTGTTTAGGGTTAATGTTGGATATATACATATACATATAGTTAAAGTATTTTTTTTCTTCTTTAAGGTGTTGCAATGTTTCTATTCACATCAGAATTGATCCAATGTTTTTTGTTTCTCCTTGTTCTCTTAAAAATCATTGATGGCTGACTAAATATCATATGATGTGTATATATCTTAATGACAATTATTTTATATAGAAGATCTATCTTAACTTGCAAACTTGGCAAATTTGAAAATCTGGTATATTTCACTTTCTTTTTATGTGATATGTGCTCTGATAATGTTTTGAGTTATAAAATCATGCTCTAACTTTTCTATTTTATATTTATACTTCAAGATACATGTTTACTCTTGATCTATTATGTTTATATTTTGAGATAATGCTACGAAAAATGAGTAGGTTCAAGAAATAAGTTTGAAGTTGGAGTATTTTTTGGTTTCTAAGATGTATATCGTATAATTTAGAATAAAATGTTTATTTAAATTGATTTATTTTTGTAGACTTAAGGTATTTTGCTAATGATGAAAATGTCTCTCAAATATTGGTTGACATTAATTTATTTTAGTAAACTTAAGTTCTTTTGATAATGATGAGAATTTTTTTTAAATAATTGTTGACATTGATTTACTTTGGTAGATTTAAGTTCTAAGTAGTAAAACTTTTGTAAATTTTTAAATTTTGTGCAAGGAAGCTTATATGAGATTGATATATACTTGAGTTTTAGGGAAGATTTCTTGACACCATAAATTTTCCATACACACAGAAAAGAAAGTTTTAATTTTTTATACAACATTTATCTTATTTGATTATATTATTTCCAATAAACCCACGTGTGAGACTATTTATCTTATCAATTCACGAGAGACTCAAAGTAAAGATATGAATATGGTAAAAAATGAACTATCCAAGTCAAACTACAAAATTAGGTGGATAAGAAAGTGTCCAAACTTAACTTAAAAAAAAAGTTATTCAATGTAGTCGAATAGAAAATAACCACAAAATAGTCTTATCTAACCATAAAAGTATTCAACCACCACAAATTTTCTAAATAAAATTGAAATTAAATTATGGAAGATATTTAATTATTTATTCAAGTTTAGGAATCAATTTTAAAAAATTAGATGGTTAAATTAAAGTTTATTCACAAATGATTAGTCAAGGGATACAAACAAACGGTATATTTCATCCCAATAAATATATAAGTATATATATATATATAAACTCAATACAAATAGGTTTTTAAATCCTTAGAAATTATATAATTTTGTATTAATATATTTTTAGAATATTACATTGTATTGAAGGAAAGAGAAGAGAACTAGGGTATGTTTAAAAAAAAAAGAATTTTTAGGTTGAAAGAATGTTCCTACAATATTAAAATCTTATTAAAAATGCTTAATATTTCATTAATAATGATTTTGAAATTTTTAAACACTTAAACCGTCTGAAAACATATGTAAAATTATTTTAAATTATTAAAATTCATGTTTGAGAGTGATTTTGTGTTAGGTTTTATGTCCTAAAACTCGTGGTATGTAAACAATCGAGCTTATTCTGAAAATTCAATAATGGTGTTATTGAATAGATCTATTGCTTGAATAGAAATCCAATAAACCTAAAAGTCCCTTGACTATTGGATGAGTACTTGAACTTTATGTGGAGACATAAAGGTGGATCAGGTTCGAGTAAATAGTCAAAATGATCTATAGTACATGGATAAGGTTGGGTACCTTATTCTGCTAACACTATTGGATACGACCTATTCTGTAGTTGTTACAAGAAGTTGTAAAGTGCTACAAACGAAGTGATCCTAATTTGTTCATGTTGGACATGAGGAGTGGGGGTGTCCTTGTGCAAAAGAGTTTGTACAAGATCAGACTACGAAATGAGTCACTCTTACTTTATAATGTTGTTTACTGTTTAAGACTGACTATTTCAAAGTAATGACCTAGGTAACTTGACCTTAATCCTGAGCTAACTATGAACTCTTGTTTATCTGGGATTGCCCTTAGATTTGCATAGGTGAGAGTTGGCTGAACAACACTGGCTCAATAACTGCCATTTCAGGGGTAAGACTGGATAGATAGCTGGGGACATAGGGTGCAAGAGGGAATTCACTCCTACCCGCTTTAGGGATAGTAGAGAGGTTGTTCCCTTAAGTGCTAATTCTAAGGCTTGAACAAGGGATCCCGCCCTCTCATTTGGCATGAAAGGGACTCGGTTTTGTGATTGGATCACAAAACAATTGTTCATTAGGGGATCAGTAGGGACTTAAGGAACAAGAGGTAATTTCGAGGGTAAAATAGAGATTTGATCCCACCGTTATTACAAACAACCTTTGAAGGGTTAACTTACTAATCATGGTTATATCGAGTGGACATAATATATCTATAGTGAGGGGAGTTCAACTATGGACTTTAGTGGAGTGACCAATTAGTTAACGAATGAGGGTTAGATCGGCCTAATGAGTTTAGCCGATTAATCTCGAATCGTTGGAGCCCATGATCTGTAGGTCCATGAGGTCCTCTTACTAGCTTGAAAATGGATTAGCTCTAGAGTAGAGTGATAAGTTAATCTGAAACGTTCAAATTAGAATCAAACAGAATTGGAGAAAATATATTTAAATATATGAAGATGAATTTGTGTAAAAATTAATTTAATATTGAATATTAATTTAATTAGAATTATTTAAATTGTTTAAATAATTATTTATTAATTTATGAAATTAATTTGTAAAATTAATAAATTTTGATTTTAGAAATAAAATATGATTCTAAAATCAAAATAGATTTTTGGAAATTGAAAAATTACATAAAACTTGAAAAATGGGTTTTTCAAGTTCATCTTCAACTTGTTCACAAGGAACCCACCACCTCTTCTCTTGGTTTACTCCATATATGAGCTGCATCCTATACAACACATCTCTTTGTATGATAGTTTGCAATATATTGAAAAGATTAGAGTGAAGAAAAAGAGGATGAACCGATTGAATTTTTGCTGAAAATTTTGGATGAAGAAGGTGTTCTTCAATGGGTTTTGTTCAGTGAGCTTTCTCCATATTCTCTTTGATTCCAGCTTATTTTGAGTCCCACAACTCAATCTAGAGCACCTAAAGGATAGTAGAAAAAATCTTATGGTGGTCTATACAAGGATTCAGAGGATTTTGCAGCTGGAAATGGATATTTCGTTGGTTCGGCCAAGGTATATTCATGAAACCCATTATACTCTGTTTTTAGCATGTTTCTTTTCAATAAAAATTAATGAATTAGAATGCTTAAGAATCCTGATTTTTTCCACTGCGTGATGGTGTTGATCCAACAATTGGTATCAGAGCATCTTATAAGCATTCAGTTCGGATTAATTCTGGTTTGGTGGGTGTTTTGTATGAAAATATGAAACTGCTCTATTGATATGGTTTTCTGAGTTTTGGCCTTTAATTTCTCTTTGATTTCTCGTTTAAATTTGTAATTGGCTCTTGATTGATGAGCTTTAATGTCTTCCCAAGAGCCTGTAATTTATTTGGAATCATTAGAGTTGAAATTAAGCTGTAATTCGAATAAACAAGCGAAGGGGTCGAGTTGCAGATTCCAGACGATTAGCCTCTGTTCATATCGTTGTTGAGGTTCAGTAGCTAAACGATTGTTTAGCTTCATACGTTAGACGATATGAAGGAAAAGCTAAACAATCGTCTAGCTTCGAGCGTTAATCGTTTAGGTGTTGTGCGTTAGACGATCGTCTACCTCTGGAGCTAAATGATGCGTTGTTTTTCTATGCAATGGCACTACACGATCGTGTAGCTTGTGGGAGCTAAGCGATGAGGCGAAGAGCTATGCGATGGCACTGAGTGATCACTTACACAATCGTTTATCTTTGATCGGGAGGTAAGCGATGAGGCAAAGAACTATGCGATGGTGTTGAGCGATCACTTACACGATCGTTTATCTATGAGTGACAGTTGAGTGATGTGTCGATTGCTATGCGATAGCACTAGGTGGTTGCTTACCTTGGGCGTGTGCTAAATGATCAAGACGCAGTGCTAAATGATGGAGCTATGTGATAGTGTTTGACACTAAGCAATTTCTGGCGCTAGACGATGACACTATACGATAAAAGGCGAACACTATACGATCGTGTAGCTTTGTTAACCGATAGGCATTGGTTGCTAAACGATCAAGCAAACACTAACGATCAAGCCAATTGCATGACGATGGTCGTCAATGCTAAACGATCAACCTTTTGGCAATGAGAACTTTGCCGCATTTTAAATTTGGGAGTGCGATATTCATTTTTGACCTTGCTATTTTTAGCTTTACTTCTTAAAAAAATAAAAATAAAATAAAATAATAATAATAATAATAATAATAACGTTGCGATCGGATCCTACTCGTAGTTGGATGTCCGCATGACACACGTGGGGGTAAGCCAAAACGAAGGTAGGAATCGTGATCAACGCATAAATAAATGACCGCAACTCCGCTACCAAATGGGCATAAGTTCAGTTTGAGAAAGAACACCTTGCTCGTAGTTGGATGTCCGCATGACACACGTGGGGCAAGCCAAAACGAAGGCGAGGCATTTGGATCAGCGCAAGGTCAGAGGAAAAAAAAAATAATGTCTAAATACGCAAGGATAAAATCATTTGAAAACACCTCGGTGAAAAAAAAAATTCAAATAAATCATGCGATGCCCTGGAATATATAGTAAAGTCTTTTTGAAGGTTAAGCTTGCGGTCCCTAAATTCTAGAAATATTTTAAGAAGAGACTTGGATAGAATTAAGGAAATTTTGGTGTATAGGATGTGAATAAGGCATCTTTGAGAAATCTAGGAAAAGAAATTGCTGTCGACTTTCTAATGGAAATTTTTAGCTTTATGCTTGAGGACAAACATTGTTTAAATTTGGGGGTGTGATAACGGGCAGAAATGCACATTATTACAGTGCTTAATTATAAAACAATGCACGTTTCGTTGATAAAAATATACAAGATTGCGTCCAAAAAGCATTAAGTTCACAATATGTGGTCACATGCGTCCATCGCATTAAAATAGTTAACTTATGTATTTTTGTGCATAATATGCGTTGATGCAAGTGGAAAATGCGATCAAAAGAAATCAACGGTTGAGCGCATCAAAAGATGCAGTTACCGTAAGGCTATGCGGTCATTAGCGCTCGCAAACATCTGCTCAAGAAGGTTGCCGCATAGAGCCGGCGCAACTTGGTGGGTGCATCCGGGTGAAAAGCATAATAAATCGCGATGGGACAGAAAGCTGATAACGGTTGATTTCGAATTAAGTTGACAAGCCATTAACGTTCTACTGTAGCAAGTACACTCAACTTTTTGGTGACAAATATTCGGCGCATTAGACAGAGAATTAATGCCATCCCATCAGTGCAATCATAAGAGAGAAGAAACTTTTCACCCCGAAGCTCTATAAATACCAGAGGCCACCTTCAGAGGAGGAGTTCGACAGTTAGATAATTTTTCCCTTTAGATAGAAGTAGCCTTATTCTTAGTTTTTCTTTTATTTAGAAGGTGGAAGCGAGGGAAGTGAGATTGTACCGAGAGATCGTTCCGGTGAACTTGGAAGAGTGTCAGAAGCTTCGAGATCAGAGAGAGGGCCATCTCCTACGAAAGTAGGAACATCTTTTGAACAGAATAGAGTTAACAGTGTAAAAGCTTTCGGAAGCAAGGGATTACTACCAGGCTCTCTATCCTTATCTTCCATTGTCATTTTGTACTCTGAACTTATCTATAGAAATGGAATTTACTTCTATATATCTGTTCACTCTCTATTTATTACACATGAGTAGCTAAATCTGTCGAATGGGTTGAGAAACACTTAGCTAGCATAACTGGGGATCTTCATTTTATGCGATTATCTTGTATTATGTATGCGTCATTTGTCCATTAAAGATACTTAGGAGGATAGTCTAAGGATAGAATCTAGGCTTGGAAAAGTCAGGTTAGAATCTAGGCTCGAGAGAGTCAGATTAGAAACGCATAATCAAGAGATATGAGCTTAGGAATAAGCACTTTTTGCTATTAACGCATCGCATGCATCCTAGAGATAGGTTATGATTGTATGCGGTCACCTTTTCTTTGTGTACATCTTGCATCATCGCATAGGCAAGAAGTAGAGACTTAGGAATAAGCTCTATGGATATTATCGCATTCATCGCATGCGTCCTAGAATTAGGAATTACTGCATTTGCATTGGAAAATGATTTGCTGTCGCATAAGTGTAGCATGATCGCATAGTTTGAATGCATTCTCGGGAAACGCTAGCTAATGACCTTCTCAACCCGTTCCTCCGCATACTCAATGCATCTGCCGTATAATCAATCTTTTCTCAAATCCACCGCATACTCTTTACACCGCAAATAACAACCCAACAACTCTTTGATTTATTGGTTACCGTAAAGTCATCTTAAAAATTATTACCGCATATTGTTTTCCTTAGTCCCTGAGTTCGACCCTAGACTTACCAAGAAACTCAGTAGGATTTATACTTAGATTCTGCTGAGAAAACTTGTTGCACAATGTATTTTCCATCACCGCAATTCCTTTCATTATATCACCGCATAAAATAACGCATCAGTATGCCATTTAGATTTAAAATCCCATCATAGAAAGCATGCAACATGCATTGAAAGTATGTTATAATTTGTTATAATATATAGTATGCATGTTAGGGTTTCTTGTATTTAATATAAGTGTTATATTAGATATTGAATGCCTCTATGTTGTGGATGTTTAAAATGTCTAAAGTTTTATAAACTGTTATAAAATTGGATTAGACATTTAAAATCCACGAAGAACAGCTGCATGCTCATGTAGGTTAACCACTTGTTTTAATTAGTTAAAATAGGTTGTTAAACTTGTAAAACTAGGGTTACAAACTCAACCGGTATATAATCCTGTCGAAGATTGAGGGTATTTAAGTTGACGGTCTACAAAACACCTCCTACCTGGGGATTATGGCCGAATAATTGAGCGTTGGTAACCAGTTTTATCAGTATCCGTGTGTGAGGTAATAAAAGGGTTTATCACCTAGACATCGTAGGTTTAAGTTCATTTATAAGAGTTATACATGGATAAACTATATAGACTTGGGGTTATTTTTATTTAGCCGGAAAAGAACCTAAGTATAAGGTTACCCAAACATTAGAACACTTCAGTGGTAGTGAATAACTTCTATATGATAGAGTTATTAGAAAACTTCAGTGGGAGATTAATAACCTACGCGGTATGTTATTCTTAGCTCTCGCGTCCCTAAGAGTTCACAATCTGGATTTAAGCAGTACTTCGTGTCACCCTAGAAGTGACCTCCCTTCGGAAAGTATTTTTTAGCTTAAATTTAGATTCAGGTGAATAAGGGGAAGTTGTTCGATCAGAGATCAAAGGTATGATTTCAACTGCCACGTCTCCATATAGTTCACACCGTGAGATTCATATGACGCTTCATGTCACCTTAGAAGTGACCTCCCTTTGGAAAGTGTTTTATATGAGTCAATACTAAGGTGAATGGAGGAAGTAGTTCATAGTAAGTGGGTGAAGGAAATGTGTCAACATATCCTGCGGTCTTCGCCATTAGTTTGAACCGTGAGATTCCTATGTTGCGCCTGCTGATTAGCTTTAAGTGGCCCTTTGCTAGTCGTTTAACGACGGTTATCCCCTCGAAGGGTTGTAACATAGGATTCGGAACAACTCAAGCTCCAGAAATGGCTAGGATTTCTTTGGTCATTAGTGGCCTCTGATGTCCAAAAATGATGGGTCTACACTTACAGAATTATTAAGTGTTAATAATGTCTGACCAAAAGCAGTACCTATATGACTATCGGAATATGAGTTATTCTGGAGGTAGTATTTAGTCAAGAATGTCTTGATGTAGTATCGTTTCAAAAGAATAATCTTGGGTAAATTATTAAAATTGCTAAAACTTGATTGGATATTTAATTTCAAAATGAAAAGTTCATGAATACAAGTGTTGGCGTTAGATAAATTTATTGGGGATAATTATGTGAATTAGAAATCAAATTTGAAAACGATACTTGTGATAGACACTTTGCGGTTTATCTTAACCGAGGACTATCCTCCCATTCCTAGCTCTAACACAAACCAAAATGTTAGGGATGTATATGACAAATGGGTCAAGGCTAATGATATAGCCTGTGCTTATATCCTCGCCAGCTTATCTAATATGTTGACAAAAGAAGCATGAGGATATGAGTACTACCAAAGAGATTATGGAATCTCTGCGAGGGATGCCATTAAGTACGTTTACAATAATCGCATCAAAGTGGGGACCTATGTTTGTGAACATGTCCTGGACATGATGGTTCACTTTAATGTGACAGAAGTAAACAATGTTGACACAGACGAGAGAACTCAAGTTGGTTTTATTTTAGAATCTCTTATGGAGAGTTTTATGTAAATTATGAATGCATTAATGAATAAAATTTGACTACTCTACTCAATGAGCTATAAGCTTACCAGATAATGTTAAGAACAAAGGGTCTGATGCTAGAAGTAAATGTTACTACTGCCGAGAAGTGAGGAATGTCCTCCAAGCCTGAAGTTGCTTCCTCTTCAAAGAATAAGAGTATTCTTGTGAAGAAAGGCAAAGGGAAAAGGAAGAAGAAGCCTACTGGATTGAAAGGCAAGGAAGCGCTGCAAAGGGAAATGTTTCCACTGCAACGAAGAAGGGCACTGCAGGAGACACTGCCCTCAATATCTTGTCGAGAAGAGAGCAGAGAAAAGGTAACTAGGCTAACTTGACCCTGGGACCATTTGCTCAGCTCATTCAGTGGGAGAAGTTGCTACTTGTTTTTAATTGTAAAAACTTGTATAGAACAAATTTTATATATTTTTGGGATAAATGAAATGTTCATTTTCAAAAATTATGTTTGTTCTAGCAACCTCTGTTAAGAAACAAATTGTTAAATGCCATTTGTAGATATTCAGATATCTAAATAGCTAGATCAAAGTATAAAAAGTTTAAATATTTCTAAATCTGACTGTTAACAAAGAGTTGTTAAGACAGGTCAGATGCATCTTGCTCAAAGAGTTGAGAGTACCTCAATGTAGTGGGAGGAAAGTGTGCTTCCTGGCCATTATTGAGATTAAGATGCAATCCCCTTATAGTTTTATCAAAAGCCTATTGTATACCTAAAATGTTTACAATAATTCTCTCGGCTAAAGAGTTTGAGAATTACCTAGTAGGACTAGGAATACCAGATAACCTAGGGAAAATGGGAGAAATATCAGGTATAGAGATACCAAATGGTAAAAGATGGGTATGAGATGCCCTAGTTTATTGTATTTCTCTATAAAACTCAGAAACTCAGTCTTATATATCGGATGTATAAGTTACCACTGGAGTTTTAGTCCAAGTTGGAGTTTATTGGATTTTATGTCCTAAACTCGTGGTATGTAAACAATGGAGCTTATTTCGAAAATTCAATAAAGGTGTTATTGAATAGATCTATTGCTTGAATAAGAATTCAATAAACCTAAAAGTCCCTTGACTATTGGATGAGTACTTGAACTTTATGTGGAGACATAAAGGTGGATCAGGTTCGAGTAAATAGTCAAAATGATCTATAGTACATGGATAAGGTTGGGTACCTTATTCTGGTAACACTATTAGATACGACCTACTTTATAGTTGTTACAAGGAGTTGTAAAGTGATACAAACGAAGTGATCCTAATTCGTTCATGTTGAACATGAGAAGTGGGGGTGTCCTTGTGCAAAAGAGTTTGTACAAGATCGGACCACGAGACGAGTCACTTTTACTTTATAATGCATTTCAAAGTGATGACCTAGGTAACTTGACCTTAATCCTGAGCTAACTATGAACTCTTGTTTATCTTGCATTGCCCTTAGATTTGCATAGGTGACGGTTGGCTCAACAGCGCCGACTCAATATAACTGCCATTTCAGTGGTAAGATTGGATAGATAGCTGAAGATATAGGGTGCAAGAGGGAATTCACTCCTACCCGCATTAAGGATAGGAGAGAGGTTGTTCCCTTAAGTGCTAATTCTAGGGCTTGAACAAGGGATCCCGCCCTCTCAAAATGAGAGGGACTCGGTTTTGTGATTGGATTATAAAATAATTGTTCATTAGGGGATCAGTGGTGACATAAGGAACAAGAGGTAATTTGGGGAGTAAAACAAAGATTTGATCCAACTGTTATTACAAACAATCTGTGAAGGGTTAACTTATTAATCATGGTTATATCGAGTGCACATAATATATCTACAGTGAGAGAAGTTCAACTATGGACTTTAGTGGAGTGACCCATAGTTAACGAATGTGGGTTAGATCGGTCTAATGAGTTTAGCCAATTAATCTCAAATCGTTGGAATGATTTGTAGGTCCATAAGGTCCCCCTACTAGCTCGGAAATGGATTAGCTCTAGAGTAGCGTGATAGGTTAATTTGAAACATTCAAATTAGAATCAAATGGAATTGGAGAAAATATATTTAAATATGATTTAAATATATGAAGATGAATTTGTGTAAAAATTAATTTAATATTGGATATTAAATTAATTAGAATTATTTAATTTGTTTAAATAATTATAAAATTAATTTATGAAATTAATTTGTAAAATTAATAAATTTTGATTTTAAAAATAAAATATGATTTTAAAATCAAAATTGATTTTTGAAAATTGAAAAATCATACAAAACTTGAAAAATGGGTTTTTTAAGTTCATCTTCAACTTGCTCACAAGGAACCCACCACCTCTTCTCTTGGTTTACTCCATGCATGAGCTGCATGTCATGCAGCACATTTCTTTGCATGATAGTCTGTAATATATCGAAGAGATTGGAGTGAAGAAAAAGAGGATGAACCGATTGAAGTTTTGCTGAAAAATTCGGATGAAGTGTTCTTCAATGGGTTTTCTTCAGTTAGCTTTCTTCATATTCCCTTTGATTCCAACTTATTTTGAGTCCCACAACTCAATCTAGAGAACCAAGAGGATATTAGGGAAGATCTTGTGGTGGTCTACATAAGGATTTGGAGGATTTTACAGCTGAAAATGGAGATTTCGTTGGTTCGGCCAAGGTGTGTTCATGAAACCCATTATACTCTGTTTATAGCATGTTTCTTTTCATGCAAAATTAATGAATTAGAATGCTGATGGATCCTGATTTCTTCCGCTACATGATGGTGTTGATCCAACATTTTGAAATTATTAAAATCACTTTTATCATGTTTAAAGTCATTGATAATAATATGGAAGTACCTAGCACACATCAAATATTGTTATGAACAATGTTACAATATTCCACAAAACATTCTACAAACATAAATAACAGATAAGGAGAACATCATAAATTGGCGACCGAGTTTGGTGCAAACACTTACGTCCGGGAAGCAATGTGCCTAGAAAATCAACACAATTACAGTGACATTTGTAGAGCTTAACAACTCAATAGTTCACCTAGGCTCCCCCTAGATGTGAGACTCCCTCTCTCAGATACTTAGGCTCCCTCTAAGTAATGATATTAGTGAAGAACGTCTTACGCTCCCTTAAAATGAGACCCTTTCTCTGCTAGACTAAGCCGTGCTACTCTTTCTCACTTGAACAATATCTTTCCACTCGAGCAAAGACCACTTCACTTATCTAGCATAGGCTCCCCCTAAACTTGAGAATCCATTCTAAAAAAGTTTACTGATGAAGCACACAGATGGTTTTAAGTATGTCTCCGACCTCATAGCAACACAACCTTCAACATCTTCAAAGAATAATAGAAAAACACTTATGAGCATAAGATAATGGCACTAGATCTCTTTCTTGAAAATGACGGACTGTAACAAAAAAAACTAAGGGTCTTTAAATAAGCACAAAGAATAAACAAAATGACGACCCTAACTTCCAAAAATAGTCTCGCATAGAGAAGAAAAAAGATCTGCAAAATACTGCTAACAAGATTTTTCACATAAGGAAAGTATTTCGCAGAAACAACATTTTTAGAAAACATCCCTTAACCAAAAAGGTCAAAAGCATAAACAACCTAAACAACATCTGCGTGCTTTAAACAAATATTGCCAACACAAAGCTTGTACCAAACTCCCCCTTTGGCAATATATTTAAGCTATGACGGATATATATCAACAACCATAGAATGAAGAGAAAGTCAACCAACACAACAACAAAAAACTTCTCCCCTTTTTACATGCTTAAAAAATGGAGAATAACAAAACAACCATCAAGATCAACAACCGACCCACGAAGAAAGGCCAATAGATCATCAACTTCAACTTTTCTAGTTTTTATTTGTTGAAGTAGAAGCCAAAGTTCCACTGACTCATTGGCCAACACATTTCTTGTTTCTTTTTCCACAAGGAGTTTGAAGAAACTCCAAGTTGGACTACTCTCAACAACAAGAACCTCAAAGTGAACAAGATCAGGTACATTCTTTCCTTGATACAAACGATAGTTGAAAGAGATTGCTAAAGGTACTGATCTAGAAACATATAAATAAGTTAAAATATCAGGTTTTTGGGCCAAGAAAATTCCACAAATGATGCGAGGAAAGCATAGATAAACTTTTGTTGCTTGAGATCCAATATGATGCTTGATTTGATTTAACACAAACACACCATAATTAAACCGATCACTGGTACCAATCTAATAAAGTAAGCTGGCAAGACTAGTGAAAAAAACCAGACTTGTGAGTGGAGGGACATCGATTTTCGATGCCAATTTTATGCAGCATAATACATTTCACACTCAAATCAACACATGACAATGATCTCTTTGAAGGCCAAGATCGCTTAACTCCTCTAGTTAATTTAAAGACAAGATCAGACATTGAAGGCCTCTATTCAGTAACATCCTCTGAGTTGGTCGAAGCGGATTTTGTCACCTAAATCGAGACCAAATAATTTAGCCATATCCACTCAAAACTAATGTAGTAGTGGTAGCACGGGTCGAACACAAAAAGCCCTTGGATTTCTAAATTAAACAATTTTCAGTCTAAGAGTAACCAAAAGGGGGTTTTTGAAGTTGTTTTGTTCCAAGTAAATTTAAATGCATTAAATAAAAGTAGAAAGTAAAGTGTTGAAGAACTATGTGAGAAAGCCTAGATTGGGTTATGACTGGATTCTCCTATTCAATGTCTATCTGCTCATCGAATTCTCATAACATGAATTTCAGTTTTTTTTTTTACTTAACCAAATTAATTGAAAAAGCCAAATAATCGTCCCAAGTATCTTAGTAGCCCAAGTCAAATTAGATGAAAAGCATAAAAATTCAATTGATCTACTAACATTAAGTTCAAGAGAAAAGTTAAGTCGAATATCTAATAGGAAAAACCTTAGTTAAACATTTGTTTGACTCAATCCGAAGTTGATTAGTACAATGCTTCTCTTCATTAACTCACAAGCTAAACTAACCTGCTGCTTCTTGTAGATTAACATATAATTATATATTTCATATCATACATTAATAAAAAAAAGCGAAAATCATACAATCCCCGAGCATCTAATAATATGATAAGATTTTATCAAAGTACAATTGAGTCCAAGAAATACAAATAAATTCAAGTTCAAATGCTCACAAAGTACACGAATAGATAGAAAAATCCTAAAACCCAAGCTAGATTAAGTACATTAGCCCATTATCGACATGCCGATCAATGGCTAAAGTTTGGATATTCTACTAACTAAAAAGTGAAGAAAAGAGAAGAGAAATCGGTGGAAATTTGATGAAATTAGTCGATCGGCAAAATTTAGGACCTAGGCGACAGAAATTGCTATTTATAAAATTGTGATAGTGTCGCGGCGCTAGGGTGCAGCATCGTGGTGTAGATAGAAATCCTCGCACGTCAGGAGTTTGGAGCACCGCGGCACCACATGGAAGTGTCGCGACATTGCATGAAATTTGGTGCTACTAGATAAAGTGCCTATGCATTGTGCCTCAAAGGGCATTTTGGCTATTTTGGCCTTCTCTTTTCCATTTGATGCAATTAAGCTCTGTTTAGCTTTTTTTTAACTCTATTCCGTCACTAATGCCCCGTTCTACCCTTAATGTGCTCGAAACCTACAAAATAGCCAATTTAACATGTAAAATACAAGAATAATCCCAAATTAAACAGATCAAGATAGCACGTTTTCGATGTTATCAATCAACCTCAACCTAATTCTTGATCGTATAGAAAGGTAGAATAAAACACATCGTCATACAAATGATTCGGGCTGGAGAATAAGGAAAAGACAGAAGGGTCGAGCTGTCAGGTAAGCGAGCCAGTTTTGATGTTTTGAGGATTCCGGCCAAACCACGAGAATTTCTGATCTAAGATTTTAAGGTAAGCTTCCTGAGACATGTTAGAGCATGTTTGTAGAAGGAAGTATCTTGAGATAAAGCTTAGAACTATGCGTAATCTGAGCTTTAAGTTGAATATAGAATTTAGGGTTCAAAAGAGGAGCCCGAGAAGATCAAGGAAATTCTAAAAGAAAGATTCTTATCCTTACCAAGGTGAGTGGTAATTTCCTTTAAGTCTCCAACATATATTTTAGAATAAATTGTATATAATTATGTTAAGAATGAGTATCTAGCATGAGAATGAGATTATGTGATTGGGATAGTCAGGGGGCCAATAGACCTAGTTCCTAAGCCCGAAAGCAAAACCTCACGGGATGGTCAGAAGACCAAGAGGTCTAGTTCCTGAGCCTGTGGGAGGATCCTCGTATGGGATAGTCAGAGGGCCGACGGGCCTAACTTCTAAGCCCATGAGGGGGAGCTATGTGCACATAGGAGCCATAGGAAACAAAGGGGAAATGCAAAAGAGTAAACATTTGTAATTAGTAACAGTTAACTATCTACCGTGTGTGTAGGTAGACAACATACTCATTCTAAATAGTTATCAGTTTAGCTATCTACTGATGCGTATAGATAGAAGTTGAGACCAGACTCATTCAAAGCTAAGGTTTAAGTATTTACCTTGTATATATTATATGCTTGTTTTTATGAGTTGAAATAGACTCTAGTAGTTTCTTACCACTCACTGAGCTTTGTGAAGCTCATTCTTTTATTTCATGTTTTTCTTCCCAGGTAGCAAAAGGTGAGGAGTTTTAGGATGCTACTAAGGTCAAGGTCTACCATAAGCCACAGTCACACTTCTGCGGGTTTTTAAGAGTGGTTGTTGTAAACTGTGTAGTTACGTCTTGGAGTTGTATAAACATTACATGGCTGTAATAAAATGGGGCTACTTAATCAGTTGTTGTTATCTCCTTGACTTAAATTTTACTGAAAGGTTCAGTTGGGCAGTAGGTATCACAAAATGGTGGTACCGGCAGTCCGTCGTGCCTCTCCTCGGGCTCAAAAGGCGGGCTCAGGGCAGGGTGTGACAAGTGTAGTTTGTTCTGGGAATTCAGATCTTTAGAGATTGAAAGAACAAAATGCTAGCCCTATCTCAGGCGTCGTATATCGACAAGATGCTTGTCAAATTTTCGATGCAAAACTTCAAGAGAGGTTTATGATAGCCCGATGTATGTGATATTATGTACTATACCTGACATCTGCTATGCGGTAGGGATAGTCAGTAGATATCAGTCTAATCTAAAATTTGATCACTGGACCACCGTTAAGAACATCCTTAAGTATCTACAGAGAATAAGGGACGACATCCTCGTGTATGGTTCTGAGGATTTGATCTTTACAGGATACACGGACTCTAGGATTCTAGGAAATCCACATCAGGATCAAAGTTCACTCTTAACGGAGGAGTAGTAGTCTGGAGGAGTACCAAGCAGGGGTGAATTGCTGACTCCATCATGGAGGTTGAGTATGTAGCGGCTTGTAAAGTTGCAAAGGAAGCTATGTGGCTCGGGAAATTTATGACTGATCTAGAAGTGGTTCCAGACATGTCAAAGCCATCACCCTTTATAGTGATAATAGTGGTGTTATGGTTAATTCTCGAGAGCCTCGGAGTTACAAGCGCAAGAAGCATATAGAGCAGAAGTATCATCTCATCCACAGAGATTGTGCATCGAGGGGACATGATCGTCATGCAGATAGTTTTGGAACATAATGTTGTTGATCCATTTACAAAGGCCCGGTGTTTGAGGGTCACCTACAGAGTATGGGTTTACGGGACAGGCCATATTTAGTCTAACGGCAAGTGAAAAATTTTGTACTGAGTGCATTTTATGCCTAGTTTATTGCTTTGTGTAGTTGTATATTAGTATGACTTATATATTGTACACCCCACTAGCTTTAGGACAAGTGCGAGATTGTTGGGGTTGATGCACTAAATCTTATAGGTTGTATTGTACAGATATTTTATTTATTTAATAAAATATGAAATGTTTTATTTGACATTTAGTAGCATTAAACCCAAAAACCAATAAACTAACATCCAAGGTTATCATCTATAGCTTAAACATATTTGTAGAGACATACAGGTGGATCATGTTTAAGTGATAACCTACATGGTTTGTAGTAGATGGATAAGGCTGGATACCTTATCTTGGTGACATTACGAATATGGCCCGCTTTGTAGATGTTATAATTGTGGTAAAGTGCTTCAAATGATCTGATCCGGATCATTCATGTGGAGACATGTGAGTTGGGGTATTCTATACAAAGGAGTTTTTCTAAGATCAAACCATGAAATGACTAATCTCATTATATAACGCCATTCATAATTGAGACTTACATTTTACCAGGATGACCATAGGTGACATTACCAGAATCTTGAGTGAGTTATAAACATCTGCCTATGAAGGCAGTCCTTTGATTTGTATGAGTGAGAGTGGTTAGATCACTGACTCATTAAGCCTACTATTTTGGGGATTCGTCTGATTTGGAAGCTGGGAACACATATCTCAACATAAATGATCAGACTAGATCATTTATAGCACATTACAACACTTGTAACATCTATAAAGTGGGTCGTATCCGTAGTGTCACCAGGATAAGGTACCCAGCCTTATCCATCTACTACAGACCATTTAGGTTATTATTTAAACAAGATCCACCTATATGTCTCTACATACTTGTTTTATATAAAATAACTTAGGATCTTTAGTTTATTGGATTGAGTGTATGCTTATAGAATAACATTTATTTTATTAATAACAAAATGTTTAAATAATGTTTACAAATTACGAAAATACAAGAGATTTAGGACACCAATGCCAACAATCTCCCACTTGTTCTAAAGCTTAAGGAGCCTAATGTACAATACAAATAAAGTACAAAAAATACAATAAACTAGGGCATACACTATACCCTAGTTACATCTCTCACTTGCCCTAGACAATATGCCGCATATCCCGTAGACCCATACTTTGTAGATGACCCTCGAACACTTTAGCCATGAGAGCCTTTGTAAACAAATCAGCAATGTTGTGCTCTGAAGCAATCTTCATGACAGTTACGTCACCTCGATGCACAACCTCCCGAATCAAGTGATATTTCCACTCTATGTACTTGCCTCTTCAGTGACTTCTAGGTTTCTTAGAATTTTCCATAGCACCACTGTTATCAGAATAAAGTGTGATGGGCAAAGACATATTTGGAACAACTTCGAAATCAATAAGGAACGTCTTAAGCCAAACACCCTCTTTAGCAGCATCACAAGTAGCTACGTATTCGGCTTTCATAGTAGAGTCCGCGATGCATTCCTGTTTGATACTTCGCCATACTATAGCTCCTCCATTCAAAATAAACAATGACCTTGATGTTGATTTCTGAGTCTGTGTATCCTGTAAGGATTAAATTCTTATCTCCATACACGAATATATAGTCCCTTGTTCTCTGAAGATACTTGAGGATCGTTTTGACCGCCGTTCAGTAATCTAATTCTAGATCTGACTAATATCGATTCACAATCCCTATTGCATAGCAAATGTTAGGTTAGGCTGGCAACAACCAATGCATAAGGAGTTCTTCTCATTTCATCAACCTCTTGAGGAGTCTTAGGAAACTGTTTCGTAGACAACACACTTTCATGCCGAAAGGTAATAAACCTTTATTGGAATTGTGCATGAAAAACATCTTGTCAATATACGATGCGTGAGACAAGGACAACCTTTTGTTCTTACGATCCCTGTTCGGCTCTCCCAAATCTTTCATTTGAAATTAGGCAGCTAGCCATTTTTTTTACATCAGTAAAAAAACCTACATCATTCCTAATGAGTAGGATATCATCCACATATAGCACGAGGAAATCTACTAAGCTATTGATGATTTTCTTGTAAACACAAGGCTCATCAACATGCTATAAAATTTTATCGCAGCATCAAATCTTATATTCCAAGATCGACATGCTTGTTTCAGTCCATAAATAGACTGATTAAGCTTGCAAACCTTTTTCTCTTGATCTTGCTCAATGAATCCTTCTAGTTGATTCATGTAAATTGTCTCTTCAAGATTACCATTCAGAAAGGAGTCTTGACGTCCATTTGTCATATTTCATAGTCATAATATTTGGCTATGAACAAGAGAATCCTGATAGACTTTAACATGACAACATGTGAGAAAGTTTCTTCGTAGTCCACTCCCTTAACCTGGGTATAACCCTTTGCCATAAGTCTCGCTTTAAAAGTCTGTACCTTTCCATCTACACCTCTTTTCCTCTTGTAGATCCATTTACAACCTAGAGGCTTTACCCCATCAAGTTGATCCACATGCTCGCAGATAGAATTGAAGTACATGGACTCCATTTCTTGATTGATGACTTTAATCCATTTATCCTTGTCAACATCTTCCATCGTTTGTTTATAAGACAATGAATCCTTAACTCCATCATAAGTCATGATGTTTTGGGCTTCTATTAAACCCATGTAGCGTATAGGTGGCCTCATAACCCTCCCACTACGTTGAGGCAATCTCAACTCTTGAAATGGATAACTAGATAAACTTACATCAGCAACTCTTGTTGATATATGAGCCCCTTCAACAACACTTGCTGAAGTCTCAGTAGATACATTAGAAATTTCACTTAAAACAATTTTGCATCGTGGCTTATGGTTCCTCATGTGGTCTTCTTCCAAGAAGGTAGTGTTTGTCGATTCAAAGACTTTTTTCTCACTTTGTTCATAGAAGTATCCACCTCTTGTTCCCTTGGGATGGCCTACAAATAGGCACACTTTTGAATAAGGTTCCAACTTATTGGGGTTTGCCATTAGCGCATGGTCTGAAAATCCCCAAATTCTGAAGTGGCATAAACTGCATTTACGACTCTCCATAACTCAAAAAGTATTTCAAAACACTCTTTGAGGAAATGTTGTTCAAAATATATACTTTAGTCTCTACTGCATATCCTCAAACTGAGTCAGAAAGATGAGCATAGTTCATCATAGACCGAATCATGTCCAACATGGTTCTATTTCTTCTTTTCGATACACCATTATGTTGAAGTGTACCTGGGGCTGAGAGTTGGGATGTGATTCCATGTTCTATCATATAGCTTTGGAATCTTAAGTCTATATACTCACCACCATGATAAGATCGCAGTGTTTTTATCTTCTTACCTAACAAGTTTTTAACTTCAGTCTTGTACTCCTTGAACTTTTCAAGAACTTCAGACTTATGTTGCATTAGGTATAAATACCCAAATCTAGAATAATCATCTATGAAAGAGATGAAATATTCATATCCTCCTTGGTCTCTTACACTCATCAGACTACAGAGGTCTGAATGTATGAGCTCCAAGGTTTCTTTGGCTCTATAACCTTTTCCAATGAAAAGTTGCTTTTTCATTTTGCCTTCAAGACATGACTTACATAAAGGTAAAGAGTTTTCTTCTAACCCATTTAAAAGTCCACTTTTTACCAATTTCTCAATCCTATTGAGATTGATGTGACCTAACCTCAGATGCCAAAGATGGGCATTTTCTTTAGGAGAAACCTTTGGTCTTTTAACAGTTGCTGTCATTTTGAACATTTCAATATTTAGCATAGCTTTTGTAACTAACGACCTTAGTACATATAAGTTATTTTCCATTGAACCAAAAACTAATTCCATTCAATTCTTAAAAATAAACCTTTATTTTTAGTGAAGGATAAGGAATACTTTTGTTCAATTAGATAGGAAATAAAAATTAAGTTCCTCTTGTTATGAGCAACTACATATGCAAATGCACCATCTAATAACATATATTGTTTATTGTATAAAAATAACTTAAGCCTGCCTACAGTAACAGCTGAAATGGCCTCACTAGTACCAACTCTGAGAGTTATCTCTTCAGCTGCTAATTGTTTCCAAGAATTAAATCCTTGATGGGAAGGACATATGTGGTTAGTAGCTTATGAATTAGCTATCTAGGCAGAATCATCATTCTCTACTAAACACGTCTCCAAAACAAATAAATCATATTTATTTTCCTCAGAGTTCTTCATTTTCTGGAGAGTAGTGGGATCAGCTCCACAACCCAAATCATAAACTCCAAGTTTAATCTCAAAGGATAGTCCTTGTTGATTAACATTATCTAGGCAGAATCATCGTTTTGGCTAATGCATTAGGTATGCTTGCGAAAATGTGAACTCGAGCCTTAGAATTAGCCTTCGTCCACATTTTGTATACATCACAAACATTTCGTGTTGCATCAGGGGTTAGAACTTGAGGACAATCCTTAATCATCACAATGTCGAGGTTGTTTACCACAAAATATGTTTTAAGTGATTCTTTCCATGTCGTGTATGTAAAATAGGTTAAACTAAAAAAGGCAACTAACATAAAACTTTTGTTTGAATTTTTTGCTGAAAATAAACAAATTTATCTACATTAGATTTTAGCAAAGCTTTAAAACATCCAATCAAATTTAGAAAAATCTAAATGAACCCTATCTAATATCTAATTTTGCAATGACACTTTAGGGATTTAGGACAAAATCCACCGAAGGGTAGTCAGTTTCTCCCTTCAATGAACTGACACATTCTCAACTTATTATTATACCAGAAAAACTCTTATTCCTATAAAAATCAGTCATCATTCATTCGGACAAGAAATTATTAACTAGCT
This sequence comes from Benincasa hispida, assembly GCF_009727055.1. NCBI lineage: Eukaryota > Viridiplantae > Streptophyta > Magnoliopsida > Cucurbitales > Cucurbitaceae > Benincasa > Benincasa hispida. Next base: position 41,886,083 of record NC_052358.1, read on the forward strand.
TAATAATTTCTCATAAGTGTAGCCCTTCATTTTAGATACTAAAGTTTTACCCCAATGAGCCAACCGAAGGGAAAAACCGATTGGGGAAAAAACTAAAGCGATCCTATCTATTTATAGAGTTCCCCTTGATATTGACCTAATCCACAAACCATTCGTAGGGGGACGCTCCTAGGTTGCCTTGAGGTCGTGCAAGAAGGTCTCACAGTACAAACCAATGAAAGAGACCATGGGACATGTTGACACACATCCCTTTCCCACTTACTATAAATACTCTCTTCATTCACCTTGATATTGACCCATGCAAACACCATCCGAAGAGAGACGCTCCCAGAGCACCTCAAGGCCAAGCATGAGTCTCACAGTGTGAATATTAAAGGAGAAACGTGAGAGGATAAATTAACATATAATATACATATTTTCCTCCCACTAACAACCTAGGGTTTAATTAACTTAGGAAAAATACGGCTAATTATTTTTACTAAGTGAATGTTCGGTTAAAATTAAATTATTTGTACTAATATTAATCATAATTGTTTAACACTTTAACAAATCTTGATCAACAATTGCATGCTTGTAGCAAATGTATCTAATTCACCTTTCTATGTAGGTTCCCAGGTAGGGGTGTGATGTTTCCGTCATCTTTACTCCAGCCTAGACAGAACCCACCGTAGACAAAAGATCCCTTATAGATCTGTTTGCTACAAATCTAATCTTTTATTGAAATAAATTTAATCCTATTAAACTGATTAAAAGATTAATCTAATTTCTAATCTCATTAGAAATTTGTAAACTTAGGTCTATGTGAACCATATTTTAAAGTTATTTGAAAAAATGATTTTACTTAAGTTTACATGCAACTCTGAATTATTGATCGTAATTTCTAATTTTATTTATTTATAACTATTATAAAATAAATGAAACAAATTAAAACATATATTACATTGATCGACATACTTTATAAAATTATAACATTCATAAGATTAACTAAAGTAATGTCATGCATCATGAAATTACCATTTTCATTACTAATATACATAACACTTATATAAAAGTAATGAAATAAATAACATACAACACATTCATACATTCAAACTATATATTATAACTATTATAATACAAATGATGTATAGTTATGTTATTTATGCATGCAAGCATATAGTATAACACTTATATTATATGAACTCAAATAAGTCCAAATTCACCTAGTTATTTTTCTCCACATTTTGATATATCAACAATAACTAATATTAATAAAATCCAATTTTCAACACAATTGTAAAACATAAAGATATATTGAATTTCCTCAATAGAACAAGCAATACAGAAAAACTAAAGTCATATTTTAAGATAAAAAGTAAGTATAATGATAACACATAAAATGTCAATTCTCGCTCAACTTAATTGAAGTTCCTATGTTTTACGAGCTTATTTTCTTGATGATTTTTTTAGGTTTGGAGCACAAAGAAGATAGATTCAAGCGTTAAGGCAAAATTAGCCCTAAACAGATCATTTGGATATTGAAAGATAAACTTGATTTTGGGTTAGAAGTAACTGGACCTAGCCCAAACAGAAGCCCAAGTTCTAGAAATATCAAACATTAGAATATTCTAGATATATTACTTGTAGAAGATGCTTAGGGTACATTAAAAAATGATCTAAAACATATAAGAAAAAAGTGTAATTATAGAGCATATGATAGCAAGACATTTGTAAACATTAGATCATGAATGTGTTGGCAAAAAATACTAGCCATAGATTTAGGGGCATCAACTAGTATAAATAGGAGGTATATCTTACCATTTATATCAAGCCAAAGAAATTAGAAGCGCTCAATAACAGAAATAGCCGCTTTGTCAATTTTCTCTTGTAAATTTCCTCCAATCTCCAAAATTTCTTTCCAACAAAATGGTATCAGAGCCTAGAGATCCTTTTCAAGAAGATGGCAAGCAATAGCATGGTTCCATTCAAAGTTTCCATGCTCAACAAGAGCTACTATGATAATTGGAGTATCAAAATGAAGACTCTCCTTGGCTCACAAAATGTGTGGGAGACCATAGAGAAAGGTTATGTCAAACTGGGGAATGATGGTGGTCTTTCTCAAGCACAAAGGGATACTTTGAGAGACTTAAGAAAGAGAGACAATAAGCCTCTCTATCCAATCTATCAAGGACTAGATGATGATGCTTTTGAGAAGATTTCAAAAGCAAAGACAACGAAATAAACATGGGAGAAGTTTCAAAAATTAAACAAGGGAGCGGATTCAATTAAAAAAGTATGTCTTCAAACTCTGAGAGAGGAGTTTGAAACTTTTTATATCAAAGAAGGGGAAGCCATCTCAGACGATTTTTCTAGAGTCTTAACTATCACCAATCAACTTAAAAGAAATGTGAAAAGATTGATGATGTTAAAATCATGGAAAAAATACTAAGATCATTAGATCCAAAGTTTGAACATATTGTCGCCATAATCGAAGAAACAAAAGACTTTGTGGTCATGACCATTGAGCAACTCATGGGTTCATTACAAGCATATGAAGAAAAGAAAAAGAAGAAGGAAGGAATCATTGATCAACTACTCAAGTTACGAGTTGATTTAACTAGTGGAGGAAATAGTCAAAATAATAAAAGCGATCAATGATGAGAACATGGTGGACATCGAGGACGAGGAAGAGGTCATGGAAAATGACAAGGATATGGTTGGAGATCCAATGAAGAAAACAACAATAACTTCCGAAGAGGACTAGGAAACTCAACAAAAGGTTGTGGACAAGGAAACTCAAGGTCAAGGTACGATAAATCAAACATTAAATACTATAACTGTCTGAAGTTTGGTCATTATGCATCAAGGGTAGAGCTCCCAGAAATAATAGAGTTGAAGAGAAGGTGAACTACATTGAAAAAAGAAGTCAAGAATGTGGCACGTTATTGATGGCTTGCACAAATAATGAATGGAGAAAAAATAATGCATCGTACCTGGACATTGGGGCAAGCAACTGTATGTGTGGAGAAAGAAGCATCTTCGTGGAGCTTGATGATTTAGTGAGTGGAAATGTAGCCTTTTGAGATGAATCCCAGGTAGAAGTAAAAGAAAGAGGTAACATTCTCATTCGATTAAACAATGGTGATCACCAATGTATTTCAAATGTTTATTACGTGCCAAATATGAAGAGTAATATCTTTAACCTAGGCCAACTTTAAATGTTTATACTCAACATTCCAAATGACGTCGCAAAATTCCTTGAGATGTGTTACGAAGACACATCTTGTCTTTGGCATCTTCGATATGGACATCTCAATTTTGGGGGATTAGAGTCATTCTCTAAAAAGAGCATGGTGAGAGGGCTACCTTCCATAAGCCACCCTGATCAAGTGTGCAAAGGATGTCTACTTGGTAAGCGGTTCAAGAAAAGCTTTCCAAATGAGTCAAACTCAAGAGCTCAAAGGCCTTTGAAACTCACACATACAAATGTGTGCGGACCGATCAAGCCAAACTCACTTGGTAAGAGTAACTATTTCCTTCTCTTCATTAATGACTTTTCAAGAAAACATTGGTATATTTCTTAAAGCATAAATCAGAGGTGTTCGAGAACTTCAAGAATTTTAAATCCCTTGTTGAGAAATAAAGTTGTCTAGTGATTAAGGACATGAGATCTGACCGTGGAGGAGAATTCATATCAAAATGAATTCCAAAAATATTGTGAAGATCATGGAATTCGTTGACCTTTGACCGTGTCGAGATCTCCTGGAAAAAAATGGAGTGGCAGAAAGAAAGAACACAACAATTTTGAACATGGCAAATAGAATGTTTAAGAGTAAGAAACTACAAAAGGAGATATGGGCAGAAGTAGTAGCATGTGTAGTGTACCTATCCAACCAATCTCCAACAAGAAGTGTATCTGGGAAAATGCCACAAGAAGCATGGGGTGGAAGGAAACCTGGGATTTCCCATCTCAGAGTCTTTCGAAGCATTACTCATATGCATATACCAGATGAAAAGAGAAGCAAGTTGGATGACAAAAGTGAGAAATACATCTTCATCGGTTATAACTCAAATACCGAAGGCTACAAGCTCTACAATCTAGATACAGGAAAAACAATCTTAAGTCGAGATGTAGTATTCGATGAAAAGTAGAATGGGATTGGGGAAGACATGATGAACATTATAACTTCTTGCCCTACTTCGAAGAAAATGACATGGAGCAAATAAATATAGTGCAAACAAGAGTTCAAGTTCTCAAGAGGACAAAAGCTCAAGCTCAAGTATTTAGCACTTCAAAAGCTTACACGAAATTTATAAGGTAACTGAAAATCAAGGCAATCTTTCTTTGTTTTGTCTTTTTGCCGATTGTGAGCCCATGAACTTTCCAAAAGCTATGGAAAATAAAAATTGGAAAAACACTATAGAAGAAGAAATGCAATCAAGAAGAATGACACATGGGAGCTAGTCTCACTTCCAAAAGGTCACAAGGCAATTGGTGTGAAATGGGTTTACAAAGCAAAGAAGAATTCAAGAGAGGAGAAGTTGAAAGATACAAGGTAAGATTAGTGACGAAAGGTTATAGTCAAAGAGCCGGCATCGACTATGATGAAGTATTTTCTCCTATTGCTCGACTCGAGATTGTTAGATTAATAATTTCATTAGCAACTCAAAACATTGAAGAACCCATCAAATGGATGTGAAATCTGCCTTCCTCAATAGAGTATTAGAGGAAGAAATCTACATTAAGCAACCTCAAGGCTATAAAGTTGAGGGAGAAGAAGAGAAAGTTTTGAAGCTGAAAATGACACTTTATTGACTAAAGCAAGCTCCAGGAGCCATGAATGCTCAAATAGATAAGTATCTACACCAAAGAAATTTCATCAAGTTTCCATATGAGCACGTACTTTACATTAAAATAAAAAATAATGATGTATCGACTGTGTGCTTGTATGTAGATGACTTGATCTTTATAGGTAGCAATCTAAGCATGTTCAACGAGTTTAAAGAAGAGATGACAAACAAGTTTGAAATGACTGACATCGGGCTCTTGTCTTACTACCTTAGCATTGAAGTAAAGCAAGAAGATAAAGACATCACACAGGAAGGCTACGCTAAGTAAGTGATCAAGAAGTTCAAGATGGATGATTCTAATCCAGTCAATACACCCATAGAATGTGGAATCCAACTGTCACGCTGTGAGGAAGGAGAAAGAGTCGATCTGACACTCGTTAAATGTTTGGTTGGAAGTTTGTGATATTTAACATACAAAGGCCTGACATTCTCTATGCAATTGGAGTTATCAGCCGCTTCATGGAGAAACCAACAACAACACACTTGAAGGCAGCAAATAGAATTCTTCGGTACATCAAAGGTATAATAAACTACGACTTCTACTATTGTGTGTCTGATAACTATAAGCTCTTTTGATATAGTGATAGCGATTGGGGTGGAGATGTGAACGACCATATAAGTATAACTAGTTTTGTGTTCAACATGGGAGATACTGCCTTTTATGTGGATATTAAAGAAGAAATCGATTGTTACTCTCTCAACATGTGAAGCAGAATATGTGGCTACTACCTCATGTGTTTGTCATGCAATTTGACTGAGAAATCTATTATAGGAGTTGAGACTGCCATAAGAGGAGACAACCAAAATTTCTGTAGACAACAATTCAGTAATTGCTTTGACCAAGAACTCAGTCTTCCACTATCAGAGCAAGTACATCGATATGTGGTACCATTATATTAGAGAGTGCATTGGAAGAAAGTGTTGGGGTTGATGCCCTAAAGTCTCGTGTCCTGTAGTTCGTAAACAGTTTGTACGAACGCTTGTATTATATAATATATGATATTTTATTTCACATCTTGTATTTTGCTCAGTGGCATGTTTTATTTGCTTTACCAAATACCAATAAACTTAAAATCCCTGATTATCTGTGTGTAACTCAAGCATGTATGTGGCGACATATAAGTGGACCATGTCTTGAGTGATAATAAAAATGATCTGTAGTATAAGGATATAGGAGGGAAACCTTATCCTGGTAACGCTACGGATGCGGCCCACTTTGTGGAATGGTCACAAATGTTATGACTTGTCACAGATGGTCTGATCCTGATCATTCGTGTTAGGGACATGCGAACGGGAGCATCCTATACAAAGAGTTTGTATAAGACTTGACCACAAAGTGTTAACGTCTCGTTATATAACACCGTTCATGACATAGACTTCACTTCACTAGGATGACCATAGGTAACATGACCTCAATCCTGAGTGAATTGGGAACTCCTGCCATTGAGGGCGGTTCTTTTGATTGTATGGGTGCGAGTGGCCAGGTCGCCGATTCAAACCTACCATTTTAAGGATTCGTCTAATTTGGGAACTCAGCTACACAAGATGGAATTCACTTTTTCCTCAAGGCAGGGGTAAGTAAATAAATAGCTCCCTTAAGGGCTGATTCTAGGGCTTGAACGATGTGGCGCCACACATCTTCTCTTGGCCTGAGAAGTGTTCACACATAGTTTGACTATGTTGTATTGTTCATTAGAGGAATCAGTGGTACTTAAGAAGTGAGACATAACTATAGGGCAAATGGTAATTTGGTCCAGCTGTACTTACGAGCATCTGTGAAGGGTCATAGTACTCATGATTGGTTATATCCAATGGACACAAAAATATATCTTTGGTAAGAAGAGTTCGGTGTTGGTCTTTAGTGGAATGCCTGATAGTTAATGGATGGTGGATCTCGTGGCTAACGAGTTTAGTCAACTATTCACGAACCATTGGAGCTTCAAGCCACAGGTCCATTAGGTCTTCTGGGTAGCTTGGATAAAGTCGAGATTCAGTGTTTGGGTAATTTGAAATGTTCAAATTGACAAGAGGAAGTTCGATTATATATGATATAATTGGATTGGTTAATTATATATGATATAATTGGCTAAATGTATGAGATACATTATTTTGGAGGAAATTAGATATAAATATGATTTATATCAAGTAGAGGAGAAATTACTATAGTAGATATGTGATATCAAACTATAGGGTAAAAATATAATATGATTATATTTATTAATAATTTAATTGGTTAATTATATGATAATTAACCTAAAATCTCTCTCGGACGTATGTTAGGGGGGAACAGAATCAATTATTGTAATCAATGAATAAAAATGGAATTTGTTTCATTTTGAAGGTTCGGAAAAAGATCAGAATTTTCTGCGTTGGTGTGAAAACGTAATTGATCGCTTAAACTCGAGAGCCTATATGATAGTCGCTCAACGCCTAAACGATCGCCTACCTAGCGCCTAAACAATCACACACTAAGTCCTAAACGATCAGTTAGCTTTTCTAAACGATCATATAGTGTGTCGTGTTTACTAAATGATCGCCTACTATTTTCTAAACGGTCGTTCAGTAAAATCTACACGATCGTGTAGTTTCTTCTAAGCGATAAACATTTTGCTATGCGATAGCTTCATATTTTATCCCACTTGCTTATCGTCTACACAATCGATTCCTCCTCCTACCTCTACCAAACTCACCGAAGACCACGCTTTGGGTTCTCTCTCCGAGAATACCTGGGCTCTTTTCTGGTGGTGTCGTCCCCGCTACGTTTGTGTGTTTGCGGTTTTTCATGCTGCTATAGTCGACGCATCTGCTGGGCATTGGTTGATCGGTTAGAGGTCTTCCACTACATTAAGTGCCAAAGCTTGAAGATTTTCTTCAACTGGTATGAGAACTCTCTCCCTTGTTATTTCTTGTTCCAAGCATGCCGTTAATTACTGTTTATTTTCATAACTGTGCGTTTGATTGTATATGGTGTATTTCGGTCACGGTGAAATTGGAGCGATCCGAATGCGCTCATGGAACTCTTCGTTAAGAGATCCTTCAGAAAGGACGTACAACTAGAGTATGTGAAGACTCATGAATAGGTAGCTGACATTTTCACTAAGCCTCTTAAGAAAGAAGACTTCACAAGATTGAGAGATTTAATCGGGGTAACAAAATCAAGTTTGAGAGGGGGTGTTGAAATATAAATTTGATTTTGGGTTAGAAGTGATTGGGCCTAACCCAAAGAAAAGCCCAAGTTCTAGAAATATCAAACATTAAAATATTCTAAAGATATTACTTGTACGAGATGCTTAGAGTAGATTGAAGAATTCTCTATAAAACATAAGAAAAAAGTGTAATTGTAGAGAATATTCTAGGGAGATATTTGTAACCATTAGATCGTGATTGTGTTGGCAAAATCCTAGCCATAAATTTAGGGGGGCCAACTAGTATAAATAGAAGGTACGTCTTACCATTTGTATCAAGCCAAAAATTTAGAAGTGCTCAATAACACAAATAGCCTCTTTCTCAATTCTCTCTTCCGAGTTTCATCTGACCTCCATTGGAACACTAAAGAGACAACTAGGCCAAATGGAGGTGCAAACCACCACTGATGACCCTGTGCCACAATAACACAGTGAATCGACAAATGAGAGATTATTATTTTTCCTCTCCAGATAGCATATAGCAGACTCCCAAAATGCTATAAAGATAGCGTAAAGCAAGCCACATAGATAGACCACAAATGAGACATGCTAGTTCTTTTCATTTAGAATTTATAAATTTAGTATAGACTATTAAGTCTCCATTTGAGATAGCATTTGAAATCGTAAAAAGCTATTATGAGAAGATCTTAAATACATTCTTTATTTAGTAAAATAAATTATTTAATATTTAGCTTTTCTCAAATTTTACTAACATCTTTACTTTTTAAATAAATATAATTTAATAATATTTTTTAAAATTAATATAATTTGTTAGGTCTATTTTCAAATTCTAATTTATTCATTTTTACAACAATTATTTTTTAAGAAAAATTATGAAATAATTTATATTAAATAAAATTAGTTAAAATTTAAATCACATACAATTTTAAATAAATTATAAATTAACTATCCATGTGAAAATAATTGAAACAATAGACCTAGTTTGGTTCATATAATTAAACTACACCAATTTAGTATTAATTTACCAAACACTATAACTAGTTTTTTTTTTTTGTTTAAAATTAAAATTTATCGGACACTATTTTATTTCATTACACAGCTGATTTTTCTAAAAGCACAGCTGCCACAAATTATTTTAAAAGATACAACAATCCCAAAGGAAACCTAACTCTAATACTAATGGTTAAGAACAACAAATTCCCTCCACATGATATCTCCTCAATGATAGAAATTTTCTACTAATCTAGACATAATCTTTATAAGTATATTTTTGATTGCACCCAAAAGAACCGTTATGTATTAATGAAATAGTTGTTCTCAATTATATACCATGATTCTTTCCCTTCCCTAATCAATATAAGAGCTCTCTTTACCCCTAACATTTAGAATGAAGAAAAATGCCTATATATCATTTGAATATGGGGAAGAAAAGTAAGAGGATGTTGTGATAAAACAAAGATCATTTACTATTTTATTTCTTTAATATTTTTTTCTTGAACATGTGGATTTTTATCTTGGGTGGTAGGATGTGGGATCAATATAATAATTTGGATCGAATTAGACCTTTATAAACATATACAAAAAAAAAAAAAGAAGATATCGTTAAGATGCATCATTTTAGTATTTTATAATTTAAAATAACCTCTAATGATAATTTATAAGAATTTAAATTAAGAAATACTATTTCTCCCTACTTAAAATTAAATTTAAATCACACTTGACATTTCTTGATAGTGGTATACATAGTGGGAAAAAAAACCCTACACAAATTTTTGTTTCTGAAATTGATCAAAAAAAGATTTTTTTTAGTGAAATTTTAATTTATTTAGAAATTTTTTATAGTAAATTTTAAATCATCATCTAGTTTTAATTTTGAAATTGTATGCATCTTAAATCACCGATTAACCTCTCTAGACCACTTACTCTACTACCATTTTAAATTATTGATTGACCTAAAATCTTAAACTAGTGAGTTATGATAAATTTAACGTATATCATCTAACAATATATGTAGTAATGACCCTAATTAGAAATCTCGAAAAGTCGAGTCATTATATATGCATACAATAAGACATAATAAAAAATAATGAGGTAACAATTAGATTAATTTTACATCATATGCATTGAATTGCTAGAAAAGTAATTCTATGGTCTTTTTGACATTATGGTAAGAACACAAAAAATTAAGCATATATATTAAAGTTCCAAAAAGTGGTTAGAAATTAAAGTGAGTAAGAATTAGGTAGGCTCCGACCAAAGAAAAATAATACTAATTTTTTGCGTATACTAATGAATAATCATCAAAATTTATAAAAACAAACCTACCCTTTGTGGATTTTTGGTGGAATTTCCATTGCTTACGTGTCCCATTTTCATACTTTCGTACTACGGTTTTGTACCATTTCATTCCCTTAAATTAAATACCGAATGCAAGTATAGTTTTTATAATTCTAATTATTTATTTTGATAGAAAGTTTGATACAATATTAAACAAAAAAAAAAAAAACGAAATAATATGATAAGTAATATGATTTTTTTTTTTTAAAAAAAAAAAATTCTAGGACTCGAAAGGCCCTATTTTTTAATGTTAAAATTGAATGATGAGAAATTAAGAGGGGCCACCTTATAGAGAAGAAGTTGAAATTTATATCAATTTTTAAAAGTTTTGAAAGAAGAAAATTAGAAACCTTAGATGCTTCTTACAATGTACATTATTTAATTATCATAAATCAACTTTGAAATTATTCATACAAATATTATTTTTTTTCAAAAGTATTAAATTGCAATAAAAAGTAGAGAATCTCATAGCCTAAGGTCAAGACACAGTAACACCACACCTAAAAGAGCCGACAAAAGAATAAGGACAAAAACCATCCAAACCCGCAAAATCCCCAAATCATGTACAATTCATAGAAAAAGATCTCAAGGAGATGAGCTCTCATGAGTACCCTCTATAGAAGTATCTATCTTACTTAAAATAGCAAATAAATCTCAGATCGCACAATCTAACTAACCATTTAGGGAGGACGCAAATGTGCTCAGTGGACACAAAGATTATGCTTGAAGAAGGGAGACTCATACAAATGTTATGATGGTAAATTGCATGATAAAATTTAAGAGCTAAATTGGAACTTATAAAACTATACTCACATTCAATTTTAAAATGAAAACACTCAAAATATCAAAGGACTAGATTATGTATTAATTTTTCCCTAGATTAGGCCTTAGAAGCTACTAAATTTGTTTGGTTTAGCACTTTCATTAATGGACTATACCTAAAAGAGAGATTAGTCTAAAATAATAACATGACTATTGTCCAAGTTTTTTTTTCTTCTTTTTTTCCAAGAAAGCATTACCAAAGAAAGTTCATGTAAAATGATACTTAATTTCAAATTCAAGCCCTTTTATACAAAAGTCATACATAATGACATATTTGGAAGTTATCTCAAATGATAAACAAATCCCATGATAGAAAACAACTCGTCAAAACGACATGGACGAAATTAACCAAAAGCTTCAAATGTCAAACCACTTTTTTCTTCCCATAAGAACCTACCCTTCCACACTATAAAAACAGCCACTTTCTTATCATTTTTCCCGAACACTAATACACAAATAACTCATGTTTGATATTCAAAAGCTTTAGCTTCTTCATCTCTTCTCTTTCCTATACCTAATTCTAGGTCATCTCATGATGTCGGGTTCGTCGATGCTCGAGGAGAACGGCGTAAAGAAGGGGCCGTGGACGCCGGAGGAAGATCGGAAACTAGTGGATTATATTGAGAAACATGGGCATGGGAGCTGGAGAGCTCTTCCAAAACTTGCTGGTTTGAATAGGTGCGGCAAGAGTTGTAGATTAAGGTGGACCAACTATCTTAGACCTGATATCAAAAGAGGAAACTTTTCTGATCAAGAGGAGCAAATTATCATCAACTTACATGCTTCTCTTGGAAACAAGTAAGCTTTTTGAATCTAATCTTTAGATATTAATATCAACTTTATATATATCTAATAACACAAATCTAATTTATTGTTGAGTAAAAATAGTTTAAACACATCCATTTGTTGGAGTTGGTTTTCAACTACTCTTAATTTTAAAATGCATTTGAAGAAGATATATTCTTCATCAATTTTAGTTTTAAAAGCTTATGTTGTTTCCTTGATTACTTGTGTGTGTTTTCCTTTTTTCATATTTTAGTTCATAAACTAGTTCATTCTACATAAAAATTATTTTAGTTATTATTGTTAACTTTTCATTCATGACCCATCATCTAATCTTTCTACTTACAGTTAATTTGTCTTTTTTTATTTTTTTTTTGGTATTGATATTTATCCTTTGAGTAAAGGAAAAAGATATCACTTGAAGTTTTTGCGATGTGATTATAGAAAATTAACGAAACACCTAAACGGGTTTTTTATTTTTTATTTTTTATTTTTTAAAAACAAGTCGTACAAATTTGAAAGTTCAACCACCAAAATTGAATAAAGATAAATTAAGGGATTTGAAGATTCTGAGAAGTTTTTATTTTTGTTTTTGTTTTGCAATTAGATGGTCAATAATAGCGAGTCATCTACCGGGGCGAACGGATAATGAAATTAAGAACTTTTGGAACACTCACTTAAAGAAGAAGCTTCTTCAAATGGGGATTGATCCAGTCACCCACATCCCTATAACTGATCATCATCTCAACACTCTCTCAAATCTTCATCACTTGCTTTCTCTTCCCACATCTCCATGGGACAATCCATTAAGGCTACACAATGAAGCAACTCAACTAGCAAAAGCTCACCTCCTCCAAAATCTTCTACAACTTCTATCCTCCTCTCATTCTTCTCTATCCATTTCCAATAACCTCTTCAACACACAACAAATCTCAGACCTAACTTATAATGATCTCTCCATTGGATCTTCTTTTCAAAACATCCCAATTAACATAGAGCCTCCACAGGAACCACTACCATGTGAGAATTACACAGCGGCCACGGACGGCGTGTTAGGATTCGAAAACAATAGCGATCGAGTGAAGACTTTTTACGACACAAATCAAAATTTAAACTCACTTCCCAACTTGATTCCAGCTTCTCCTGAATGCTCGAAAATTCCAACCACGGTTGAAAATAATTGGGAAAATCTTATAGACGAGGAAGCTTTCGATTCATCCTGGAAACATATTATAAAGTAAGTCTTATGAATATGAATAAAAAGATGAAATTTACCATTACTTTTGTAAGATTCAAAATCACTCCTAAACATACTTAGAGGTGCACTTTTACCTTAAGTGTTCTAAATTATATAATACTTAGACCATGCTTGTTTAGTTGATGTTTTTTTTTCTTCTTTTTTCTTTTTCTCACAGCCAAAGTACTCCTTCTTCGCCATGGACGGTCTCGTAGAGGTTCGGTATCGGATGTCATTTCTTAACAAATCGTGAAGATATGTGAAGAATTTTACGTTTTCTTTGTATATGAATAGATTTGTTTGAGCTTTTGATTATCATGTATGATTCTTATATAAATAACATGGGATCGAGACGTTAATTAATATTTCATTTGTGAATTTTGCTTAGGAACAGAATGCATGCATTTTATCCAGCAATTTCAGCTCATTTACTAATTTATTTTCTAATTAATTGATCTTCTATTGGATAACTTTTTAGGATCATAATCCAAGTTTAAAACTTTTTTGACGAAAAGAGAGTTTCAAAAAGCTAACTTGTCTGCATTTTCAAATTTGGCTTCTATTTCAAAAGTATATAATTTTTAGAAGGAAAAAATGAATCAAAGAAAATGAATATACTAAACAAATTCTTTACTTTTATAAAGTAGTAAAATAGAAGCAGAATTATTATGAAATGAGATTGTAATTATAAAATGTATCCACTATTTCAAACATGATTCATTCGACTTATGTGTGTGTTCATAGATTTTGTCTTGTAGCTTGTCAAAATATAAGAAGTCCACCTCAAATTAATAATTGCCTAAAAAAAAATAATAATTATATAAATTTCTCATATTCTCCCATTAGTATCTACCTGCTTTCACCGGTACTACAAGAAAAAAAGGCTCTCCCGACGCATAAAAAGAATGTCATAATCGGAGTTTTTTTGTGTGTTTTTGGATGTTTATGAGCGTCAGGAATGTTGTGGGGGTTAGGTTGAGTTTGGTTATACTCATTTTTTATAGGTTATACAAGCATGCACTGAAACCAAACATAATCAATAAGCACTCTAATTACTTTTAATTTGAGTTCTAAAAGCATGGTTTGACAGAAATTCAAAAGAGGGTTTCTTATGAACATACATTTGATGAATTCTCTCAACTTCAAGCTGCTCTTCACGTGATTCTAGCTTCAATTCAGCAGTGAACCACCAAGAGATCTTCTCTACTATTCCCAGCCTTGAATTTGAATGGTGGAACTCCAATTAGAGTGAATTTTTGAAGGTTGTAAGTGTGGATTTTTCTCAAGACGAATTTTTGCAATAGTCTTCTAAACAACTCAGAAATTCACCCTTCCAATCTTCAATTTTAGAGCTTTTATACACAAAATGCATGCAAGCACTCAAACTTAGCTCAATGCCAGCAGCAATTCGATGAAGTGGGATTTGTTTGTAAATATGGGAGGAACACCTCCTACTTGGTAAAAATATGGGAAGAACTCACTCAAAACCAAGTTTTTGTTTTTCCAATTTTAAATTTTAATCAATTCTAAAATTAACTAAAATTTGATTTAATTAATTCATAATTAATTAAATCTAAAATATCAAAACTCAATTTCTTAAATTGAATTGAAATTGAAACTTAATTTGATTTTTAATTAATTAAACATATTTAATTAATTAAATAATTCAATATCAAATATTAAATTAATCACACATCCAATTTTAATCATGAATCTTATTCATGTAATTAATATTTAAATCATTATTTAAATATTATAAACTCTCCAATTCCATTTAATTTCAATAAATTAATTGTTAATTATATCAAATATAATTATACAATCCCTAATTCGAATTTGAACTTATTCAAATTCAAAATTCTAATTTCAATTTGAACATTTTTAAATTAAATTTCAATTTGATCAATTCAAATTGATATCATTTCAAATTCACTCAATTTATTAATTCAAGGTGCTCATGTTTTACGAGTTAGTAGAGCGACCTTATGAACCTTCAGATCATGAGCTCCAACAATTTAAGATTAATTGGCTAAAACTCTTTACATCGGATTAATCAATATTCGTTAACTATCAAGTCACGCTACTATAGCTCAATAGTTGCACCCTCTTCACATTAGATATATTTGTGTTCACTTGATTTAAGCATAACCAATAAGTCGACCCTTCACAGGTTGTTCGTAATCGCAGCTGGGTCAATATGTTGTTTTACCCCCCATATTAAGTCTTGCTCCTTAAGTTCCACTAATTCTTTAATGAACAATTGATTTTTAATCCAACCACTAAACCATATCTCTCTCGGGCCAATGAGAGGGTGGGGCTCCTTGTTCAAGACCTGGATTTAGTACTTAAGAGAACAACCTTTGTTCTATCCCTAAACTAGGTAGTCGTGAATTCCTTATTGCACCCTATGTCTCCAGCTATCTACTCGGTCTTACCCCTGAAATGGGAGGCTTATTTCATCGGCGCTGTTGAGCCAACCTTCACCTATGCAAATCTAAGGATAATCCCAAATAAACAAAAGTTCATAGTTAGCTCAGGACTAAAATCGAGTTACCTAGGTCATCTAAGCGAAATAGTCAGTCTTAAACAGTAAACAACATTATAAAGTAAGAGTGACTTATTTCTTGGTCCGATCTTATGCAAACTCATTGCATAAGACGCCCTCATTCCTCATGTCAATACATGAACGAATCAGGATCACTTTGTTTGTAGCATCTTTACAGCAACTTGTAACAATTACAAAGTGGGCTGCATCTAATAGTGTTACCCAGAATAATGTACCCAATCTTATTCATATATTATAGATTATTTTTACTATTTACCTTGACCTGATCCACTTTTATGTCTCCACATAAAGTTCAAGTATTCATATAATAGCCATGGATCTTAGTTTATTGGATTTAGACTTAATCAATACAATTTATAGATTCAATAACAACTTTATTGAAATAATATCGAATAACATCTTTATTGATAATAGAATATGTTTAACTTTACAAATTGTGAGTTTTAGGACATACATTCCAACAATACTCCCACTTAGACTAAAACTCCAGTGGATAAATATATACAATGTTGAGTACAATGAGAGAATAAAAGGTATAAATAAAAAAACTAAGGCATTAGATACCCATAAATTCTCCCACTTGCCCTAGTGATAAGTATCTCGAAGACCTAGTCCTAGTAGGTGACCCTCGAACACTTTAGCCAGGAGGGCCTTTATAAATGGATCAACTAAGTTGTCTTGTAACGCTATCTGTGTGATGATGACATCTGCTCTTTGTACAATCTCCCTCATGAGATGGTACTTCCACTCGATGTGTTTTCCACGTTTATGGCTTCGAGGTTCCTTTGAGTTTGCAACTGCTCCACTGTTATCGCAATATAGAGTGACTGGCAGATGCATATTTGGAACCACTTCCAAATCAGTTAGGAACTTTCTGAGTCATATTGTTTCTTTTGCTGTTTCACTTGCAGGTACATACTCAACTTCCATTATGGAGTCAGCAATACAACTTTGTTTTATACTTCTCCACACTACTGCTCCTCCATTCAGAGTGAATACTGACCCCGAAGTTGATTTCCTTGAATCTATATCGGGCTGAAAGTCAGAATCCGTGCATTCAATAAGGATCAGATCCTTAGTACCATACATGAGCATATAATTCCTCGTTCTTCGAAGATACGTGAGAATTCTTTTAATGGCAGTCCAATGATCATATCCATGATTGGACTGAAATCTGTTGACTATTTCAGCTGCATAGCATATGTCGGGATGAGTACACAACATGGCATACATTAAACTCCTTACTGCTGATGCATATGGAATTCGTTTCATAACCTCAACATCTTGAGTTGTCTTAGGAATTTGTTCCTTAGAATGATGAATTCCATGTTTGAAAGGCAACATTCCTTTCTTGGAATTTTGCATTTAATATCTAGACAACATCTTATCTATATAAGATGCTTGAGATAATGCTAAAGTTCTATTCTTTTGATTCCAAACTATTTGAATCCTAAGAATATATTGCACTTCACTCAGATCTTTCATTTGGAATTGCATAGCAAGCCATCTCTTGACGTCAACCGAAAATTCTACTTCATTTCCTATGAGTAGAATATCATCAACATACAAGACCAGAAAAATGACAGTTTTGCTAATGATTTTCTTGTAAACACAAGGTTCGTCAACATTTTGTTCAAAGCCATAAGATTTGATCGCAGTGTCAAATCTCATAATCCATGATCTAGATGATTGTTTCAACCCAGAAATGGATCGATTAAGCTTGAAAACTTTTTGCTCTTGACCCTAATCTATGAACCCTTCTGGTTGAGACATATAGATACTTTCTTCAAGATAGCCATTTAGAAAGGCTATCTTGACATCCGTTTGTCAGATTTCATTATCATAAAATGCAACTATGGACAAGAGTACTTTAATAGACTTTACCATGGCAACTAGAGAGAAGGTTTCTTTAAAGTCTACCTCCTATCTTTGGGTAAACCCTTTTACCATAAGTTTTGCTTTGTAGGTCTGTACATTACCAACTTGGCCTAGTTTTCTCTTGTAGATCCATTTGCATCCGATGGGTTTTACTTCCTCAAGTTTATCTACAAGATCTCAAATAGAATTAAAGTACATAGACTCCATTTCAAGGTCCATGGCTTTAATCCATTGGTCTTTATCCCCATCATGCTTGTTTAAAATTCAATGGATGCTCTAAGCCATCATCTGGTATGATGACTTGAATTTCAGTTAAACCCATATACCAGTCAGATGTTGCATAACCCTCCAACTATGTCGAGGCACTCTCAACTCTTGAGAAGGATGTGAAAAACTAGTCTCATTAACAACTCTTGTTGATGGACCTGCTCTATCAACAACCCTTATTGATGCATTTGTCGTTTTTCTAGACATTTCTTCTATTACTAGCCTACAATGAGGTTGATGTTTCTTCATATGGTCCTCTTCCAAGAATGTTGCATTTGTTGACAAAAATACTCTATTTTCTCGAGGATCGTAAAAGTAACCACCTTTTGCTTCTTTAGGGTAGCCTAGAAATAGGCATACTTTTGAACGACATTCTAATTTTTTAGAATTTTGCACCAACATGTGTCCTGGGCAACCCCAGATTATGAAGTGATGTAAACTTCTTTTACGTCCTCTCCTAAGCTCATAAGGTATTTTAGAAACACTTTTCGAGGGAACCATGTTCAAAATATACACTGCAGTTTCAACTGCGTGTCCCCAAAAAGAATTTGGTAATTGGGCATGACTTATCGTGGAACAAACCATGTCCAACAAGGTTTTGTTTCTCCTTTATGCCACACCATTTTGTTGAGGTGTATTAGAGGCTACGAGTTGAGCCTGCATTCCATATTCTATTAAATAGTTCTGGAATTCTAGGTCTATATACTCAGCACCTCGATCTGATCGAAGTGTTTTAAACTTTTTATCTAATTGGTTTTCAACTGCTGCCTTATATTCTTTGAACTTTTCATATATTTCGGACTTTTGATGCATTAGGTAAACATGCCCATACCTTGAATCATCATCAACGAAGCTGATGAAATATTCATACCTTCCTCTAGCTCTTACATTCATAGGAACATAGAGGTCTGAATGTACCAGGTGTAAAGGTTCTTTGGCTTTAAGACCTTTTCCAGAAAAAGATCTTTTAGTCATTTTACCTTCAAGACAAAATTCACATGATGGTAATAAATTGTCTTCTAACTGTTTTAGATGGTCGTTTTTAACCAATTTCTTAATCCTGTTGAGATTTATTTGACCAAGTTTGAAGTCCCAAAGATAGGCATTTGGAGAAACTTTCATTTTCTTTTTTTGAGTGTTAGCTATTTTAAACAGCACTATGTTCAAAATGGCTTTTACCTCAGTCAGTTTTAACAAATATAAGTTATTTTCCAATTTTATAGAACAATTTTTGACATTCTTCAAAGTAATGAACACTTCATCATTATCAAAAGAAACTTTATAAGTTTGTTCCAACAAACAAGAGATAGATATTAGATTCTTTTTCATGGAAGGATTGTAATAAACATTTTTCAATAAAATGTATTTATCTTCTACAAATAACTTCAAATCTCCCACTGCTTTAGATGAAACAACCTCCTCGGCCCCTACCTTAAAGATTGTTTCGCCTTCTGTAAACTGTTTCCATGTTTCTTGAGAGACAGTATAGATATGATTAGTGGCGCCTGAATCTATTATCCAAGTTTTATTGTTTTCCACTAAGCATGTTTCGATGACAAGTAAATCATATTTATTTTGTCATTCGATTTCAACATTCTCATATATATAGTTCAAAACTTTAGATGAGCTGGGAGATAGAGGACAATCCTCTGTTAAAACTTGTTTTGAATCATCGTTTGCTAGTAGTTTGTATGTTGAATTGATTTTACCGTTAACTAATTCGGAGGTGAATATTTTAGAAGAATTTGACATGCTGAAATTTTTAAACAAATTCCAATTAGTTAAATTGCAACTAAATCCAAAATAAGGTTTTAGCAAAAAATAAAAATGTACCCATAACCATGATTTATTTGCAACTATACTATAGTGAGTCAGAATAGGTGCTACCGAGGTGTAGTCAAATATTCCTTCACTAAAGCAACCAATTTTAACCGAACACTATCTCTAGAATAACTCTTATTCCTATGGTCATTTAGTTACCGCTTTCGGTCAGAAATTATTAACTTTAGTAATTCTTTAGGTGTAGCCCTCCATTATTAGACCTTAGAGGTCGACCTCAACGATGCTACCAAAATGGAGAGTCAAGGTTGGAAATGGACCTAAGAAATCTTATCCATTTCTGGAGTTTAAGTTGTTCCAAATCCTATGTTACAACCCTCCAATGGGATAGTCGTCATTAAATGGCTAGCAAGGGCCGCATAAAGCAAACCAGCAGGTGCAACATAGGAATCTCACGGTCCAATCTAACAAAAGAGACTGCAGGACATGTTGACACATATCCTTCATCTATTTACTATGAACTTCTTCCCTCATTTACCTTGCTCTTTACTCATACAAACACTTTTCAAATGGAGGTCATTCCCAAGGTGACATGAAGCGTCATATGAATCCCATGATGTGAACTTTTTAGGGACGTGAGAGTAGAAATCAATATATCATATATTTGATTTTTATTTGAACGACCTTCCCTTATTCACCTGAATCTTGATTTATGCAAATACTTTCCAAATGGAGGTCACTCCCATGGTGATACGAAGTACCGCATAAATCTCGATTGTGAACTCGTAGGGATACGAGGGCATAAATAATGTTTCATATATATTATTAATATCACTCAAGTGTTCGAATAACTTTATCATATAAGTTATTGAACTTCCACTGAATTGTTCTACTATTTGTTTAGGTATATATACTCAGGCTTATTTCGGCTAATTAAACAACACTAAGTTTAGATGGTTTATTCAAGTATAACCTTTATAAAAGGATTTTAACCTATGATGTCTTAGGTGATAAACCATTTCATTACCTTAAACCGCTCATGTATTGCTTTTAAAACTGGTTAACAATGCTCAACTATTTGGCCATAATCCCCAAGTAGGAGGTGTTCCGTAGACCGTCAACTTAAGTACCTCCAGTCTTAGACAGGATTATATACTGGTTGAGTTTGTAACCACATTTTACAATATGTCGACCTATTTTAACTATTAAAATAGGTGGTTAACCTACATGAGCATGCAAATTATCTTTGTTATGGATTTTAAACGTCTAACCCAATTTTATAACAACTTAAAAAATTATAGACATGCTAACCATCCACAACATACATCAAAGGCATTCAATATTTTATATAACATTTATATTAAAACATTTGAAATACTATACATGCATACTATATATTATAACATTTTATAATATACTTTCAATGCATGTAACATGTTTCCTATGGTTGGATTTTAAATCTACATGACATACTTTATGCACATACATGATTTATTTAATTATGACATACATCACATGCATAAATAATTAAAGATAAACTAGTATGGTTTAGGTTTTCGCATTATCAAGCAAACAAAAACCTAATTATTACAAAAATCAACAAAAACCGGCTCCATAGCACTTTCTGGATTTTCTCGAACCGCCTTGAACCGGACCTCCAATTCTCAAAACTTTGCTGAACCGAACAAATACCATCGAGTATGCCATCAAGCATCGAGTATGCTATCAAACATCGAGTATACCATCAAGCATCGAGTATGCGTTCAAGTACCATCATGCATTGAGTATTACATTAAATACCAGCGAGTATGAGCATCGAGTATGGTATCATTCATCGAGTATTTCATGAAATACAATCGAGTATAAGCATCAAGTACCATTGAGTATGGCATCATGCATCGAGTATTTCACAAAATACCATTGAGTTACTCATCGAGTTTGGCATCGTGCATCCAGTATTGGGTAGATGCTGAAAATTTGGTTCCTGTTGCTCGGCCTTCTTCACTTATTTCTTCAATTACAACCTAATTGCAACTCAAATGACTCCATACGAATTACAGACACTTAAACATACATTAAAGCTCATCAAACAAGAGGCAATTACAAGAATACAACATAATTGCAGAGAAAAAAATGCAAAACACACAAAAACCATATCAGTTCATCATTTTCATACAATTTATGAAAAACACCCACCAAACTCAAATTAACGCTAATTGAGTGCTTAAATCACGCTCTGATATCAATTTATAGGATATACAAGCATAGAATGGAAGAAAATAGAATCAATAAGCACTCTAATTACATTTAATTTGAGTTCTAAAAGCATGCTTTGACAGAAAATCAAAAGAGGGTTTCTTGTGAACATACCTTTAATGAATTCTCTTAACTTCAAGTTTCCTTTCACATGATTCCAACTCCAATTCAGCATTGAACCACCAAGAGATCTTCTTTACTATTCTCAGCCTTGAATTTGAGTAGTGAAATTCCAATTAGAGTGGATTTGTGAACGGTTTAAGTGTGGGTTTTGGTCAAGAAAAATTTCTGCAGCAGTCTTTTAAAGAACTCAGAAATTCACCTTTCCAATCTTCAATTTTAGAGCTTTTATACACAAAATGCATGTAAGCACTCGAACTCAGCTCAATGTCAGCATTAATTTGATAAAGAAGTGAGATTTGTGTGTATATTTGGGAGGAACGCCTCCTACTTGGTATAAATGCGGGAAGAACCCACTCAAAACCAAGTTTTTTTTTTTCAATTTCAAATTTTAATCAATTCTAAAATTAACTAAAATTTGATTTAATTAATTCATAATTAATTAAATCTAAAATATCAAAATTCAATTTCTTACATTGAATTGAAATTGAAAATTAATTTTATTTTTAATTAATTAAACATTTTTAATTAATTAAATAATTTAATATCAAATATTAAATTAATCACACCCAATTTTAATCATGAATCTTATTCATGTAATTAATATTTAAATCATTATTTAAATATTATAAACTCTCCAATTTCATTTAACTTCAATAAATTAAATGTTAATTATATAAAATATTATACAAACCCTAATTCGAATTTGAACTTATTCAAATTCAAAACCCTAATTTCAATTTGAACATTTCCAAATTGAATTTCAATTTGAACATTTCAAATTGATATCATTCCAAATTAACTCAATTTATTAATTCAAGGTGTTCATGTTTTACGAGCTAGTAAAGGAACCTTATGGACCTACAGATCAAGAGCTCTAACAATTTAATATTAATTGGCTAAAACTCTTTAGACCAGATTAATCAATATTCATTAATTATCAAGTCACACCACTATAGCTCGATAGTTGCACTATCCTCACTGTAGATATATTTGTGTCCACTTGATTTAACCATAATCAGTAAGTCAACCCTTCATAGGTTGTTCGTAATCACGGCTGGGTCAATTTGGTGTTTTACCCCCGATATTATGTCTTGCTCCTTAAGTTCCACTAATCCTCTAATGAAAAATTGATTTGTGATCCAATCACTAATCTAGATCCATCTCAGGCTAATGAGAGGGTGGGGCCCTTTGTTCAAGACCTGGATTCAGTACTTAAAACAACAACCTTTCTTCTATCCCTAAACTGGGTAGTTGTGAATTCTTTATTGTAGTCTTTGTCCTCTGCTATCTACCTGGTTTTACCCCTGAAATGGGAGGATTATTGAACCAGCGTTGTTGAGCCAACCCTCACCTATACAAATCTAAGGATAATGCCGAATAAACAGTAGTTCATAGTTAGCTTAGGATTTAAATTGATTTACCTAGGTCAACTAAGCAAAATAGTTAGTCTTAAACAATAAACAGCGTTATAAAGTAAGAGTGACTTACTTCTTGGTCCGATCTTACGTAAACTCATTGCATAGAATGCTTCCACTACTTATGTCAATACATGAACGAATCAGGATCACTTCATTTGTAGCATCTTTACAACAACTTGTAACAACTACAGAGTAGACCGCATCCAATAGTGTTACCAGAATAAGGTACCCAACCTTATTCGTATACTATAGATTATTTTAACTATTTACTTGGACCTAATCCACTTTTATGTCTCCACATAAAGTTCATGTATTCATATAATAGCCATAAATCTTAGTTTATTGGATTTAGACTTTATATGTGAAATTTATAGATTCAATAATAATTTTATTGAAGTAATGTCCAATAACATTTTTATTGATAATAGAATATGTTTAATTTTACAAACTGCGAGTTTTAGGACATACAACCCAACAATTTTGCTGGTGAACTTGGAGTTTTTGTGTGTTTTTAGATGTTTATGAAGTTTGAATGTTGTGGGGGATGGGTTGAGTTTGGTTATAATTGTTTTGGGGGAAAAGTTGGAGTTTTTGTGCATTTGTGGATGTTTATGAAGTAAGAATGTTGTGGAGGATGAGTTGAGTTTGGTTATACTCGTTTTAGAGTTGAAATTGTAGTTTTTTGTTTGTTTCTAGAAGTTTATGACATTTGAATGTTTTGGTTTTGTTGTAGGATGTTGTTCGAAGATGAGGTTGGGATGTTGTTTGAGATGTTGTGTTTCAGACGTTGTTTTCATGTTCTTTCTTTTATGTATTTGTGAAAACATATTTATTGACGTTGTTTTCATCTTGTTTCTTTTATGTATTTGTGAATATTTATTTTGTAAATTATCTTGTAACTTTTTCTCTATTTTAGATAATAAAGAATAGTATGGACTTTGTTTATTTGTTTTATTTCTTATGTGAATATGCTTGAGTTACTTAATGATATTTTATAGGTTATTCAGATCAAATTAAAAAAAAATTACCAATTACAAATTATAAATTAAATTTTTTTAAAAAAATTACTATCATCCGATGATTGGTAAGTCGTTGGGAGTTCAAAAATTCAATTTGAAATGAATCTCCTAACGACTGGTACGTCGTCGGGAGAGGAACTCCGGACGCTGTTTTTACCATTTCCCATCAATTTTAAGCATCAGGAAAGGTGGGTGCGGCATCACCTACTATGGGAGCTATGTGTAGAATGAAAAGAAACTTCTCTATCAAAAGAGTTAAGCAATGTGTCACCTTTATGAAATAGCTAGCAGATGAACACACTTCAACCTAGTTAAGATGACTATCAACGAGGTCCGCAAGATTTCATCACCTACTATGGGAGCTATGTGTAGAATGGAAAGAAACTTCTCTATCAAAAGAGTTAAGGAATATGTCGCCTTTATGAAATAGCTAGCAGATGAACACACTTCAGCCTAGTTAAGATGACTATCAACGGGGTTCGCAAGATTTTCTAATTTTTTTTTTTTTTTGTAAAGATATTATAATTAAAGTGTGGGATGGGAGAATCGAAACTCAGGCCTCGAGGTTAATAATATGAATACTATGCAAGTTGAGTTACACTCTTGTTGGCAAAGTCTAATGTTTTAAATATCAATATCAAGATTTTACCAATACAATATAAGAATTTGGGTGTAAATTTGTTTTTTTTTTTTTTTTTTTACCTTTATTCAAATTATGAGAGAGCTTGTTTAACCTTTAGAATAAATATTCTCAGTAATGATGAGAAAGTTATTATTATCCTTTGTACATCAACATTATTAAAATGAAACCATATAAAAACAAAAACATGACTCAAATCAATTGGTCAAGACATACATAGCTCCACGATAATTACTACGTATTTTTCTTCAAGTCCAAAGTTTAAATTTCCACCCTCCACTTATTTTAATAAAAATACTCCAATCAACTCGTTTTTGTTACTTAAGTGAAATCCAAATAACGTAGCAACGGTCATTCGTCAATTAACTAATACAATAGATAATTAGAAAAAGAATTCTTTGTAGCAAATGGGTAATAAAAAAATTGTATTTGATATTAATTATCGTCATTAAAACTTTACTTTCGGCTTCCATTATTTTAATAAGAAGAAAAACGGTAATGTAGTTAAAATATATATATATATTTGTATATAAAAATCCAATTAAAGTCTACGAGGTCCTAAATATAAAATAATTATTTAATTTGACCTATTTAATCAAATGGTATGTTAATTATATAATAATGTCATAGACATATTTGGAATTAAAAGTCCAATAAATATAGTATATGGATTTGAAATTCAAACAGTTGGCGGAGTTTACTGACTAACAAAACCCATATGTAGTTAATTAGTTGTTGTATTGTGTTTGGGAGACGCAAGTGATAATTGAAACACAGAAAACAAAAATGCTCATCTTCTAGAAGAAGACACATCCAAGGTGTTGACTTTTGAATAAGGTACAAACTCGTGTCAAATTTCCCTACCTTCAAAGTAATTTTGGCACGATTTTGTGTTAAATCGTCTCTACGTTTGTTGTTCCTCACGTTTAACACAACAATCTTCTCGAATGTACACTTAATAGAAAAAGATTGATATCGTTAGAGATGACGCCTTTTCTCTCATAAACTTGTTTTTGAAGAGAAGTCGATTAGTAACCATATCTAAATCTAAAACCCCTATGAAACGAAAAATGATTGCTACATAATAGACAGAAACACACACATGATCCAATAGATACAAATGAATCTAACTGATGCTAACATCTTCAATCTGTAATGGCATGGATTGTGGAGATTGAAATTAGTAAACACTTAAAGTTTCAAAATGTTATACTTGTTACTTCTTATATTTTAAGTTTGGTTTGGGTTTAGTCTCTAGATTTTAAAATGTTACAATTTACCATTTAGATATGAGTTTTGTTTCGATTTGGTCCCTATGTTTCGAAATGTACACTTTTAATCTCGATCTTACATTAGATGCTCACTTTCGTCTCTAGCTAATTGAAAAGAATTACAATTAATTAAGTTTCACTATTTTTCATCAATAAATTAGATTAAATTTCATTTCATAATTATTTTAAATAAATTAATAGGCCTTAACAAGGACTGAATGTGAATATTTAATGAAAAATTAAGATTAATTGAAGGTGAATCTTAAAACTTAAGAACTAAATTGAAGAAAAACTCAAATCTAAAGAGTAAAATTATAACATTTTGAAACATAGGAACATAATTGAAACTAAACTTTAAACTTAAGAACTAAAAGTATAACATTTGGAATCCTAAAGGTTAAATGAAAACTAAACCTAAGATGTAGGGAATGAAGAGGTATTATTTTCCAAAAATAAATAAATAAAGCAAAAAAATATTATTTTTTCAAGCTAGTGTATAACTTTCGAACAAAAAGCACGATGGTGGTAGGAAAAAGTTTTAGTGCATGTTCTAGAGTGATATTGAAATGGTTAAATCATTTTCGTCATATTCAAAATCACTTTGAAACACATTTTTAAATCATTTCAAAAAAAATTCAAGGCTTAATTTTACACTTCTAAACTCAAATTTCATACGTTTAAAATTGATTTTGATTAGTTAAAAGCTTTTTTTCATATTGATTTTGACAATGACAAAAATAATTTGAACAATTTCAAAATCACTCCCAAACATGCAATTAGATTCACATAAAAATACTTTTTTTAAGGCACAAAAACATTTCGAGAGTGATATCAAGACTTTCCTAACATATAAATGTAAGTATATATGGAAGAGGATTACGAAAAAGTGAAATTACTATAGGAAGTTGTACATTTACATTAAAGATTTTAGGGCTCTCTTTTAATGGGTTTCATTATTTTCTCAATAGGTTTCTTCTCTTTTGAGGACTTTCGATATGAAGTAATTGTCCATATCAAAGGTGTTTGATTATATATACAAAAAGTGAAGTTAAAATAATAACACCATGCTTTAATTAACAATAATAATGATGATCTAATTTCATATGATAAAAAGTCAATAGTCGTTGTTAACTATTAGGTAAGACTATTTCCATCCTTTGATTAATATTATTATAGATTCAATCAACATCTAATTTCTCTAACAAGTTAAGTGAGATTCTTATAGCTAACTTCTTGGCTTCTCTCTCTCTAGAACATGAAAAGGACTGAGTTGGTGTACTTATATGAAATGGTTGAAATCAAAATGATCCTTAATATGAAAGCTTCTTTTGAAATCTAAATGAATATGAATTATTTTCTTGGGATAATTTGCCTAGTTTCCTATGTAGAAGATTAGGATTAACATAACTCTAGTGACTTTTGTGGTTTTTTTTTTTTTTTTTTTTTTTTTAACTTTGACCACTAAATGATTTTTATCATAATTTTTACAGAAATTTTCAATTAGAGTTGCATAAATTTAAATTCAAAACTTTCGTAAATATATTAATTTAGACCGTCTTTCGGACTTATTTTAAAAAATATCGTGTGAAACATATGATCGTTTCAATTAAATTTCTAAGTTATTATAAGTGAATCAATTTAAACTGATCTTTATTAATATTACATTGTTTATGTATTAAATTCTTACAACTTTTCCAATGTCTGATTAAATACATAATGAATGGTTAGAATGGATACATGAACAATTTTCAAAGAAATTTGTAATTGAAAGTCTATAATAATTCATTTATGAAAATTTAAGGGTTTAATTAATAAAGTTATAAATCTCATATGATGTTTATCCAAACCAATGATTATAAATAATGCATAATCGTTTATCCTTTTAACTTTTAACAAACTCTAGTGAGATTATGGTCGATATAAGTACACTAAACTATCCCTTTTAATTGTTAACTGTCTATTTATTATAATATGGGATAATTGATGCTAACCTTTTTATTTTTTTTTTACCCCATTTTATAATCTTTTGATTGAAAGTATAAAGGGCCTCCTTCTAGGCATACCCATCTTCAAGATCACATTTATGTTAAAACTCATCACTTTTTGCCCAACATCTAAAAATTTCATCACATGACTAAGTCAAAATGACTCCATAATTTTTATTCATCTATATATTACTAAGTTTGGAGCATATTAAGGCATTGTTTCAATATACTCTTATTGTTAGGACGAAAGACAATGGGTACATACATTATTGGTATGGTCGTATTTTCTATTTGAACACAAATTTGTATATTTTGACTTTTAGACCACTAAAATAGTTAGTTATTCCATGTTTTTTTTTAGTATAATTAAAGGTTAAGGAGATTCGAACCACAAACTTTTTGGTTTCTAGTATATTTATTTGCCAATTAAACTATGTTCAATTTGACATTGGTCCTTCTATGTTTGAATGATGTGATATATTGATTATTTTATACTCCTAACAATGGTAAAGAGTGAGATGACCCTTACATTATTATTAAAAAAAATTGGCAAGCATATTGAACTTATTTAGTGAAAGGGCTTCTTGAATTTAATCAGTAGGTAACTTGTTGACCTTTAAATCTAACTAACCCACCTACTTTGCCAAGATTGTTTTGGTTGTAATATATGATTTTTTTTCTCTCAACTCTAGGCTAGGTATCAATGTAGTCCATGTTTGTCTTGTATTGATAACATAATATTCTTCTTGTTTAATTTATGAAAAAAATCAGATTGTCCAACGTTTGCTACTTAAGGAAGACGCAATAGGGAACTTCTTGTAGGTGAATCAAATTTTTATTTTCATTTGTTCTAGCACCTCTATACGTTTTTGGTTGAGAATACGACCAAATTATATTGACTCCCCACATTAATTAGGAAAAAGAAATATTGTGGATGTTAGGGACAACGACCCTCCAACTATCTCTAGAATGGTATGATATTTTCTACTTTGCGCATGTACCCTCATGACTTTGCCTTTGGTTTCATCCCAAAAGGTCTCATACTATTGGAGATAGTTGTCTTCCCTTACAAACTCATGATCATCCTCTTTTTTAACCAATGGTAAGATTTTGGTCATATTTCCAACAATCCACCCCTCGAACAAAGGACCACATAGCCTCTCCTCACATACTCTCATAATATTATCATTGGTATTATTATTTTCATTTTTAGAAAAAATAAATCGTGAGAACTTATGGTTGAAATGAACGATATTATACCTTTTTAAAGATTATGAAGATTTTATTGTCTCTTATAATATCATACCAATAAAAGATTATGACCTTGAAGTGACTACAACCTCTCCAAGTGTCTAAAGGAGATGAAAATAAACATTGAATATTTTGCAAGTTAGCCTAATCCACATACCTCATAATCAATGAAACTACGAAAGTGTCTTAAAGTTGCTTAACTACCCTTTGGGACAAAAACTAGCTTAAAATAACCTTAGGGCATCGAACTCGACCACCTCCTGTAACATTGAAAGTGTAAAAGAGAGTGAACTAAAAATTACATTAACATATCAAGCTTCAGCTGAGCCTCCTTCTTCCAGCTCACCTCACACAGAAAACAAAATGTCTCTTAGAGAAGTCAGCTGAAACAAAAAACAAACTAACTTCTCGGGATTATTGTTTTATACTAACTCATTATGCATAAATACGTACTGAAATAATAAATCAAAGAGAGAGATCTCACACATGTGTGATTCTGTAAAAATAAAGAAAGAACACTATAGAAAGGCTTGAATAAAGAAGAATATCATACTTTGGAAATGGATGTAAGTCTCGATGACTAAACAACTATAATCACCATGTAGGTCTTCTTCATCTCTACTCATTTCTTCAATTGCATGTTTCTTATCTCACATTTTCACTCCCAAATCTACACAAAATACTCACAAACATAGAGAAATGACAGAGAGATTTCAAAACCCTAGAGATAGAAGAAACTAATCTAAAAGAATAGGAAATCTTTATTGCAAAATGCATTTACTCAACTTTTTCGTAGCTAGCTCAACACCACACTTGTCACCTACTTTAGTTTCAAAGCTAGGCCATCTCAATTAGAAGACTACTTGTATTTTAGCTTCTTTTAAAAGGCTGAAGATCAAAGTTATACGACCCATCTTTTGGGCTTAAAAATTGGTATGAGAGCCAGTCCTTCAAGAAAACTCCAAGAAAGCTACAAGATTCTCCAAGAAATCTGTCGAGAACAATCAAGAAAGTCAGAGATGGCAGTGGCTCGATATGAGGTGGAGAAATTCACAGGAAGTGGGGACTTTCAACTATGGATGAAGAGAATTAACGTAGTGCGCTTCTTAGAAGGCTTTAAAGGTAGTTGATGATATAAAAACCTACCTATAACTATCACTGATGAAGAAAAGAAAACCATGGAAGAAGTAGCCTATGGGCACTATCATGAACATTTCAGACAGTGTTCTTAGGCAAGTTATTCATGAAAACACAACTTATGATGTTTGAGAGAAGTTAAAGAAGCTATACTTAAAGAAGGATGTGCCTAACAAGCTCTATATCAGAGAGAGGTTATTATTATTATTTTTTTTTAAAGATGAATGCTTCAAGAACCCTAGATGCGAATCTAGATGAATTCAAGAAACTCACCACTGAGTTTGTTCAA
Organism: Benincasa hispida; assembly: GCF_009727055.1. Lineage (NCBI taxonomy): Eukaryota > Viridiplantae > Streptophyta > Magnoliopsida > Cucurbitales > Cucurbitaceae > Benincasa > Benincasa hispida. The sequence continues at coordinate 41,917,117 of NC_052358.1, forward strand.
ACAGGGGAGAGTTAGGGGAGGAAAATGAGGCAGCTACCTTGATAAACTCTCTCTATGAAAGCTACAAAGATGTGAAGGTAGCTTTGAAGTATGACAGGGACTCAATTTCAGTTGGCAATGTGATATCAACTTTGAATAGTAAAGAATTGGAGCTAAAGGCTAATTCAAAGGGTAGTGGAGATGTCGAGTCTTTGTTTAAAAGGGGAAATCTTTTTCAAATAAAGGAAAACCAAGATTTCGGAATGGTCATAGATTTTAGAAGAACAAATCAGTGTTGAAATGATTCTTCTGTCATAAAAAGGGACATTTCAAGAGAAATTGCCCTAAGAGAAATAAGAACCCTATAAGAAAGATTTTAAAAAGCCTAAGAAACATGGAAGAGAAGATATCTCTATTGGAGAGGATGGACTTAGCTTTACAAAAGACCTAGTTACCATTGAGGAAAAAGCAAAAGGCCATGAAGCAAAAGAGGATTGGGTGCTGGATTTATATTGCACTTATCATATGACATCATTAAAGGCATGGTTTGTTTCCTACAGATCATGGGATGGGGGTTCTGTGTTCATGTGAGACAATTATTATTGCAAGATGATTGGAATAGGCTCGATGGTACTCAAACACCAAGACAATAGGGACATACATCTAAAGGAAGTATGACATGTTCCACAGTTGAGAAGGAATTTGATATCTATAGGAATGCTTAATGATCAAGGATATTCTTTTGTTAGGAAGAATGGAAGCCTAGAGGTTATAAAGAAAGGGAGGATTGTCTTTACTGGAAAAAAGTCTAATGGGCTTTATTTTGTGAAGAATGTGTTACCTTGTCAACTTAGTCTTATGTTATTTAGAAGGATAAAATGGATAAGATTGATTTGGCAAAGAAGATTCTCACACATAAGTGAGAAAGGCATAATAAAACTATAGACATAGGGGCTAATTAAGTCTAGAGGCACTAAAAGGCTTAATTTCTATGAATACTTTGTATTTGGAAAGTGAAAAAAGGAAGAAATTTGTGAAGGGAACTCATTCTACCACAAAAGTTTTTATCTATATACATGATGATTTATAGGAACTAACAAGGACTCGCTCATGGAGTAGCTTAAGGTATTTTTTTTCGTAATAGATGATTTCTCAAGAAAAGTTTGAGTGTTTTTGCTAAAATCTAAAGACCAAACTTTTTGACAAATTTAAAAGCTGGAAATCTATTGTTGAGAATCAATCTAATATACCTGAGGACAGACAATGGATTAGAGTTCTTACCTGAGGACAGACAATGGATTAGAGTTCTTAGGCAATGACTTTTATAATCTTTGTGTTGAAAATGGAATAACTAGACACAAAATAGTAGCTTACACCTCACAGTAAAATGGAATAGCTAAAAGGATTAACAGGACTATCCTAGAGAAGGTCATGTGTATGATTTCAAAAGCTAAAGTGGCAGAGTCCTTTTGAGCAGAGGCAGTAGCCACAACATGTTTTACAATCAATAGAAGTCCTTGCATAGCTATTGATTTTAAAACACCTGAGGAAGTTTGGTCAGGGCATCCTCCAAACCTCTCATTCCTAAAGCCTTTTGGTTGTGTAGACTATATTCATGTCAGACAAGTTAAAGTTCAACCTAAGGCAGTGAAGTATATGTTCATTGGCTATCCAGAAGGAACTAAAGGGTTCAAGTTATGGGATTTTAGAACCAATTGAAGTATAACCATTATGGATGTTGTATTCAGAGAAGAAATGCTCTATATGGATTCTAAAGATCCTAAAACAGCTAAAATTAATGATGGAAGAGTGGATCAAGGCTATTCTGAGTTGGAACTCTCTAATGCTCATCAGGTCCCTTCTAATCCTATTCAAACTAATCATCCCAATCAGCTTTAAGAAAAAGAGACATGGACAAAGACAAAAATTCAAGAACATTAAGCATAGGACTTAGAATATTGCACTCTAACAAGAGATAGAAGTAGAAGAGAAAAAAGGTCTCCCAGAGAATAGAGAAGATGACTATGTAGCATTTACAAACCTCTGTGATGACCTAATAGAGAAGAAACAGTGGGTGAAGGGCATGAGTTGTGAAATGAACTCTTTATATAAAATGAAACATGGATCCTAACTCCTCTGCCTCCTAAATGGAAAATGGTGACCTGTAAATAGATTTTCAAAAAGAAAGTAGGGAAGGCAGATGAAGGTGGAGTCGGGTATAAAGCTAGATTGGTGGCTCGAGGGTACACTCAAATAGAGAAGCTAGACTATAGTGATATTTTCTCTTCTATGGTGAAGCATAATTCCATTAGAGTACTTCTAACTATTATGGCTTGTAGAAATTTTGAACTAAAGTAATTAGATGTGACTACAACTTTTCTACATAGGAAGCTAGAAGAGGTTATTTACATGTCACAGCCTGAGGGATATAAGAAGAAAAAGGTAGAAGACCATGTGTACTTACTGAAAAATTCCCTTTATGGGCTCAAGAAATCTCCTAGATATGGGAATAAACGATTTGATGATTTCATCTCAAGTCTACGCTTCTAAATGAGTAGCTATAATTCTTGTTTTTACATAAGAGAAGGTGCAAACAGGGAAGAAGTATATCTTCTCCTTTATGTTGATGATATGTTATTGGCAGGCAAAATATGAGTGAAATAGATGAAATTAAAGCTTAAATGAGTAAGGAGTTTGACATCAAAGACCTAGGGGCTGCAAGGAAGATCTTAGGGATAGAGATCTATAGAAATAGAACCAAAGAAGAGTTGTTCCTTTTCCAATCTGAATATACATCTAGAATTCTAAAAAGGTTTAATATGGCAGAAGCTAAAGTTGTGTCTACTCCACTTGCTCAACATTTCAAGCTCCTAGCCCAAGATTCTTTCACTATTGAAGATCAAAAGAAAATAATGGAGAGAATCCCTTATTCTAATGCTATAGGCAGCCTAATGTACCTAATGGTATATGCTAGACCTGATTTAGCTCACTATTTCAGCTTAGTGAGTAGGTATATGGGAAATCTAGGGAAGGCACATTGGGAGACTATTAAGTGGGTTTTCAAATACCTAGTAGGAACTCATAAGAAGGGTCTCTTGACAACCTAATACAACTAGCTTAAGTTAAATAGGGTACTCTAACTAAGACTTTGCTATAGAACTAGACAAGCGAATGTCACTAACAAGGTATGTTTTTCAGTTTGGAGGAAATACTATTAGCTAAAAATCTAACCTACAATCTATAGTAGCCTTATCTACCACAGAGGCAGAGTTCATTGCATTAACAAAGGCACTAAAAGAAGCTAAATGGCTACAAGGACTTCTATCAGACTTTGGTTTCAATCAGAAAATAGTAAGCATAAAATGTGATAACCAAAATGCAATTTGCCTAACTAAAAATCTTTAGTTTCATGAGAAAACAAAGAATGTGGAAATTTGAATGCATTTTATCAAAAATGAAGTAGAGAATGGTGAAATCAAAATAGAAAAATTTCAAACAGAAGAGAACTTATCTGACTACCTAACAAAGGCATTGATTCGCTCTAAGCTTGAGTACTATCTAGGTCAACTAAAAATAGTAGATTTTCCAACTAAAGGTTGAAGTTGCAAAAAAAAATCCAAATACGAGAAATTCTTTAGCTCAAGGTGGAGAGTTGTAAAAGAAAGTGGGCTAAAAGTTACCTTAACAGATCAAGCTTCAACTAAGCCTCCTTCTTCCAGCTCACCTAAAACAAGAAACCAAATGTCTGTTGGAGAAGTTAGCTGAAACAAAAGACAAACTAACTTCTCAGGATTATTGTTTTATACTAACTCACTGTGTATAAATATGTACTGAAATAATAAATCAAAGAGAGAGAGAGAGCTCATACATGTGTGAATATGTAAAAATGAAGAGAGAACACTTCAGAAAGACTATAATAAAAAAGAACATCACACCTTAGAAGTGGATGTAAGTCTCCATGACTGACCCACTATAATCATTGTGTAGATCTTCTTCATCTCTACTCATTTCTTCGATTGCATGTTTCTTATCTCGCATTTTCACGATATGCATAAAATACTCAAGAACATAGAGACATGATGGAGAGATTTTAGAACCCTAGAGAAAGAAGAAGCTAATATGAAAGAATAAGAAATTTAAATTTCAAAATGCTTTTACTCATCCTTTTTATTGTTAGCTATGTGGCACTCTCAGCACCACACTTGTCACCTACTTCAGTCTCAAATCTAGGCCATCTCAATTAGAAGACTACTTGTATTTGGGATTTTTTTAACAGGTTGAAGAACAGAGTTATGTCTGTCCACAGAAGTGAATGATTGAAGAGATTGATGAAGGGTGATACTGACTTTGAGGACACGAGTTAATAGTCCAACTTGCTTTTCATTCCCTCTTAATCTTCTTTTTCTTTTTTAATACATTATGAACTGTCTACAATTGTATTTTACCATAAGAGGAACAGCGGAAGCCAAAACACAGAACCATTTATTTTTTTCAAATTGGCATTTAAAATCAAAAGCAATTTTGCATTGGAATAAAAGATAATATCGATTACGTATATAATTCCCAAAAAGACTAATTATACAGGGTAAGAAACCCTACCTTGCAATAAGGTTGGCAAAAAAACCCGACGGGGCGGGTCCCCGCGGAGACTCGCCTCGTTCGGGACGGGGATTCCCCGATTTGACTGAGGATGGGGTCAAACCGGGGAATTTATTCGGGGCCCCGTCCGGGGACGGGACAGGGATGGGGACAGTATCCCCGCCCCGACCCCAATTAATCCCTGACCCCAAATTAATATATATATATTTATCCCCTCCCTAGTCCCCTCTTGCTCTCTGCAATCTGCAAAAAAACATCCCTCTCCTCTCGCTCTCTGCATCCCTTTCCTTTCGCTCTCGCTCTTGCTCCCGCCCTCCCTTGCGCTCTCACTCTTGCTCTCGCTCTCGTACTCTCACTCTCGCTCATCCCTCCCCTCTCGCTCATCTCTCACTCATCTCTCGCTCCTCTGGCAGGCTCGCTCATCCCTCCCCTCCGTTGAAGTCTGCCAACGAATGGGGCCCTGCGGGGACCCCGTTTCCCTGACAGGGAATCCTCGCCCCCGTGCCTTCAAATGGTGGGGAACGGAGAAGCGAGTATGCGGACGCAGCCAAAATAATTGCCCTGACACTACCTACGGGGTCCGGATGGGGGAACGCGTCCCCCAACCCCACCCCGCCCCGGTTGGCCAACCCTACCTTTCAAACCTTTTGACAATTCTGTAGAATTTCTTTGTTGAATTGAGATAGGGCACCACCACTTGGAAACCTCTCTATTCTTAAAGAAAATTTAGGCTATGGAGAGTTGTGAGATTCTCTCTTTTGAGATTTGGGAATATCACAAAACGATTTTTCTTTCTTTTTTTAGAAAAGAAAAACACACAGAGAGCTTGAGAGCCTTCGACTCCCTCTACAAATCAAAACCCTTTTATTAGAGAGAGATTGTGAGAGAGTGAGAGAAAAATGTGGGATTCATCCCATGTTTTCTCATAACTTCCCTAAAATGGGGAATCGATTTATTTAATTTAAATAAAATAAAATATATTAGTTAAATAATATTTAATTAAAAGATCATTTAAATCATATTTAAATGACTTTCTTTCACATAACCAAAAGTTTTAATGTACATCTAATGAACATTAATTCTAATATATAGTTTTGAATTAATCATTTAATTTAATTTAATTTAGTTAAATAATTAATTAATCATCCAATTAAATATCAAATATGTAATTTATTTTTCCATTTGAATCATTAAAAAATATTTCTATCATTTAACCTATAGTTTTAATGTGCATCCAATGCACATTATTTTTATTCTATAGTTTTCAATATGAATCTTATTCATATTAAATTAATATTTGAAATCTTTTCAAATATTTCGTTCTCTCATTTATTAATTTTGTATCATATCCAAAATTAATAAAGTCTAAAATTAACTTTTATATTAAAATGTATTAACGTACATTCAAAAATTCTCAATTCTGAATTTTAACATTTCAAATTCAATTTAATGACAAATTGCCTCAATATCCTTTACAAGTTAGAAAGGAGGCCTAATGGACCTGCAAATCATAAGCTCCAACGATGTTAGATTAATTGGCTAAACTAATTAACCAATTTAATCAATATTCATTAACTGTGAATACACTCCACTAAAGACCTATAGCTGCACTCTTCTCACTACAGATATGTTTTTATATCCATGGATATAGATCAATAATAGCAAGTTAGCCCTTCATGAGTGTTCGTAATACTAGTTGGGTCAAATTACCCTTTTACCCCTGGGTTACCTCTACATTCTTAAGTACTAATGTTCCTCTAATGAACAACCTGTTTATGGTCTAACCATTAAACAAAAACCCTTCTCGGGGCAGTAAGAGGGTAAGGCCCTTTGTTCAAGTCTCGAAGACACCACTTAAGGGTGTTGGGTTTTATGTTTTGAAACTCGTGGTTTGTAAACATTTAAAACTTATTATGAAAATTCAATAAGTTGTTATTGAATATATAAATTTCTTATTTCGTTTTAGAAATAAATCCAATAAACTAAAAGATCCATGACTATTACATGAGTACTTGAACTTTGTGTGGAGACATAAAAGTGAACCAGGTTCGAATAAATAGTCAAAATGATCTATAGTATACGAATAAGGTTAGGTGCCTTATTCTGGTAACACTATTGGATGCAGCCCACTTTGTAATTGTTACAAGTAGTTGTAAAGTGCTACAAACGACGTGATCCTATTCGTACATTTTATGACATGAGGAGTGGGGGCGTCCTGTGCAATGGGTTTGTACAAGATCAGACCACGAAATTAGTCACTCTTAATTTATAACGTTGTTTACTATTTAAAACTGACTATTTTAAAGTGATGAACCTAGGTAACTTGCCTTAATCCTATGCTAACTATGATTTCCTGTTTATTTGGGATTATCCTTAGATTTTCATAAATGAGCATTGGCTCAATAGTGTCAGGTCAATAAACCTCCATTTCAGGGGGTAAGAACAAGTAGACAACTGGGAATATAGGGTGTAAGATAGAATTCGCCCCTACCCGTTTTAGGGATAGTAGAGAGTATAGGATTGTATCAACAGTAGCGAAAGCACAAGGATCATCTAAGCACTCAAATTCACTAATTTTGGCAAAATATAAAGCATGTTTTTGCAGAAACTAGTGAGTTTCAAGACATACCTCTTGTAGAACTTTTTCAATGCTCCTTCACCAGCTGCTATCTTCTCTAAATCTTATTGTAGACCACCTCAAGATCTTACCCACTTCTATTGGTGCTCTAGATTGAGTTCTGGGACTCAAAACAAGCTTGAATCAAGGGTAGAAGGAGAAATGCTCACTGTGGAAAATCAGCTGAAGAACTCTTTCTTCAAACCAAATTTTCTCTCAAAATCTCTATAGATTGCATGTCCAATTTTCACTCCAATCTTTTCATTATATTGCAGATCAACATACAAAGACAAGAGCTACATGAGTTGCCGCTCATGCTTGGAGAAGACAAAGCCAAAGCAAATGCTTCATGTGTGAGCAACTACAAATATGGATAATGGAAAAACACTTTTTTGTTTTTCCATTTAGTGTTTTGTTTTTTCTTTTTTCATTTCAATTTTATTATAAAATCAAAATTTTAATTTTGAAAAATCTATATTCATTTTAAAAAAGAAAAAAATAATTAATTTCATAAATTAATTATTAAATAAAACTTAATCAATTTAATATCAAATATTCAATTAATTTTAACACATATCCATCTTTATATATTTAAATCATATTTAAATATATAATTTTCCTATTCTGTTTAATTCTAAAATTAAACATGTAATTATATCTCATATTATTACTAATTTTCTTAATTCTAATTTGAACGATTCAAATTAACTTATTACGCTATTCTAGAGCGAGTCCGTTACAAGCTATACGGGGCCTCGCAGACCAACAGATCATGGACTCCAACGATCTGAGATTAATTCGTTAAACTCATTAGACCAAATTAATCTCCATCGTTAACTATTGGGTCACTCCATTAAAACCCATAGTTGCACTCCCCTCACTGTAGATATATTATGTCCACATGATTTAACCATAATCAACGAGTCGATCCTTCACAGGTTGTTCGTAATAACGGTTGGGTCAAATATTTGATTTACCCGTGAGATTACATCTTATTCCTCAAGTCCCTACTGATCCTCTAATGAATAACTAGTTCGTGATCCAATCACTAAATCAAACTCTCTCAGCCTAGTGAGAGGGTGGGGCTGTTGGGCCAACCCTTAACTACGCAAATCTAAGGGCAATCCCAAATAAACAGGAGTTTATAGTTAGCTCAAGATTAAGATTGAGTTACCTAGGTCATCTAGATGAAATAGTCAGTCTTAAATAGTAAACAACGTTATAAAGTAAGAGTGACTTATTTCTTGGTCCTGATCTTATGCAAACTCATTGCATAGGACGCCCCCATTCCTCATGTCATAACATGTACGAATTAGGATCACATCGTATGTAGCACTTTACAACTCTTTGTAACAACTACAGAGTAGGTGGCATCCAATGGTGTTACCAGAATAAGGTACCTAACCTCATTCATGTACCATTGATCATTTTGACTATTTACTCGAACCCACTCGACTCTTATGTCTCCACATAAAGTTCAAGTACTCATACAATAATCTTGGGTCATATTTTATTGGATTTAGATTTTCATTCAATTTATGAAATCAATAACAAGTATATTGATAATAGATGATGTTTATTATTTTACAAACTTCGAGTTTTTAGGACATAAAACCCAACAATACTCCCACTTGGACTAAAACTCCAGTGGATCAATATATACAAATATATACAATGTTGAGTTTACATGGAGAGAATAAAATGTACAAATACAATAAACTAGGGCATTACAATACCCACAAATTCTCCCATTTGTCCTAGTAATACAAAACTCGTAGACCTAGTCCTACTAGGGTGACCCTCGAATACTTAGCGAAGAGGGCCTTCGTAAATGGATCAACTAAGTTGTCTTGGGAAGCAATCTGAGTGACTATAACGTCTTCTCTATGTACAATCTCCCTGATGAGATGATACTTTCGTTCGATATGCTTTCCCTTTTTATGATTTCGTGGTTCCTTTGAATTTGCAACTGCTCAACTGTTGTAACAATAAAGAGTGACAGGCAGGTGCATATTAGGAACTACTTCCAGATCTGTCAAGAACTTTCTGATCCATACTGCTTCTTTTGCTACTTCGCTTGCAGCTACATACTCAGCTTCCATTGTAGAGTCTACAATACAACTCTGCTTGATGCTCCTCCACACAATTTTCCCTCCGTTAAGAGTGAATACTGACCCCGAAGTTGATTTACTTGAATCAATATCGGTCAGAAAGTCAGAATCAGTGTATCCAGTAAGGATCGGATCCTTAGGATCATACACGAGCATATAATCTCTCGTTCTTCGAAGATACTTGAGAATGTTTTTAACAAAAGTCTAATGGTCATGACCAGAATTGGACTAAAATTTGCTGACAATTCCTACGACATAGCATATATCGGGACGAGTACACAACATTGCATATATTAAACTCCTAAATGTAGATGCATATGGAATTCGATTCATCTCCTCAACTTCTTGAGGTGTCTTAAGACTCTGTTCCTTAGACAGGTGAATTCCATGCCTGAAAGGTAAAGATCCTTTCTTGGAATTTTGCATTTTATATCTAGACAACATCATGTCTATATAAGATGCTTGAGATAATGCGAATGTTTTGTTCTTGCGATTCCGAACTATTTTGATTCCAAGAACATACTATGCTTCTCCCAAATCCTTCATTTGGAATTGTGAAGCCAGCCATCTCTTAACGTCAGCTAGATATTCTACCTCATTCCTAATGAGTAGAATATCATCAACATACAACACTAGAAAAGCGGTAGTTTTGTTGACAATTTTCTTGTATACACAGGGTTCGTCAACATTTTGTTCAAAGCCATAAGATTTGGTCACAGTGTCAAATCTCATATTCCAGGATCTAGAACCTTGTTTTAATCCATAAATGGATTGATTAAGCTTGCAAACTTTTTGCTTTTGACCCTACTGTATAAACCCTTCTGGTTGAGACATATAGGTACTCTCTTCAAGATAGCCATTCAAAAAAGCTATCTTGACATCCATTTGCCATATTTCATAATCATAAAATGTGGCTATCGACAAGAGTATTCTTATAGACTTTATCATGGCAACTAGAGAGAAAGTTTCTTCAAAATCTAACCCCTCTCTTTGGGTAAACCCTTTTGCCACAAGTCTAGCTTTGTAGGTCTGTACCTTACCAGCTTGATCTCGTTTTCTCTTGTAGATCCATTTGCAGCCGATGGGTTTTACCCCTTTAGGTTGATCTACAAGATCGTAGACAAAATTGAAATACATAGATTCCATTTCAAGGTCCATGGCTTTAATCCATTGGTCTTTATCCACATCGCTCATTGGTTGATTAAAAGACAATTGATCCTTTAAACAATCATTTGGTATGATTACTTGAGTTTCAGTTAAATCCATGTATCGGTCAGGCTGTTGCACAACCCTCCCACTACGACGAGACATTCTCAATTCTTGAGAAGGATATGAAGTATCAGTTTCATCAACAACTCTTGTTGACAGACCTGCTCTATTAACAACTCTTGTTGAAGGACCTGCTTGATCAACAACTCTTGTTGATGTATTTGTGATTTCTCTACACATTTCTTCTATTACTAGCTTACTGCGAGGTTGATGGTTCTTTATATAATCTTCCTCTAGGTAGGTTGCATTTGTCAATACAAACATTTTATCTTCTTGTGGATCATAAAAGAAACCACTTTTTGTTTCTTTTAGGTAGCCTAAAAATAGGCATACTTTTGAACGGTGTTCCAACTTTTTAGGATTTTGCACCAACACATGTACTGGACAACCCCAAATCCTGAAGTGACATAAATTTCCTTTACGTCCCATCCAGAACTCATAAGGCATTTTAGAAACATTTTTCGAGGGAACTATGTTCAAAATATACACCGCAGTCCCAACTGCGTGTCCCCAAAAAGAATTTGATAACTGAGCGTAACTCATCATGGAATGAACCATGTCTAACAAGATTCTATTTCTCCTCTCTACCATACCGTTCTGCTAAGGTATGCCAAGGGCTGTGAGTTGAGACTAAATTCTATGTTCTATCAAATAGTTCTGGAATTCTTTGTCCATATTCTTACCACCTCAATCCGATCAAAGTATTTTAATCTTTTTACCTAATTGGTTTTCAACCTCAGCCTTATACTCTTTGAACTTTTCAAAAGTTTCAGACTTTTGGCGCATTAGGTAAATATGCCCATACCTTGAATAATCATCTATAAAACTGATGAAATATTCATACCCTCCTCTTACTCTAATATTTAGAGGCCCACAAAGGTCGAAATGAATTAGCTCTAGGGGTTCTTTGGCTTTAAGACCTTTTCTAAACAAAGATCTTTTTGTCATTTTACCCTCAAGATAAGACTCACATGGTGGCAATGAATTGTTTTCCAACTTGTTTAGATGACCGTTCTTAACCAATCTCTCAATCCTGTTGAGATTTATGTGATCCAGTCTCAAGTACCAAAGATAGGCATTTGGAGAAATCTTTCTTTTCTTATGAGTCCCAGATATTTTAAAAATCTTTATGTTCAAAACAGCTTTGACCTGAGATGGTTTTAACATGTACGAGTTATTTTCTAATTTTGTAGAGCAAATTTGTTTATTTCCTATTTTGATGAACACTTCACCATTTTCGAAATAAACTTTATAATTTTGTTCTAGCAAACAAGAGACAGATATTAAATTCCTTTTCACAGAAGGAATATAATATATCTTTTTCAAATAAATGTACTTATCTCCCATAAATAACTTCATATCTCCCATTGCTTTGGTTGAAACAATCTCCTCGGTTCTACTTTAAAGATTGTTTCACCTTCTATCAACTGTCTCCAGGAACTTGTTTCCTGTGAGATAGTACATACATGATTAGCGGCACCTGAATCAATCACCTAGATTTTATCATTTTCCACTAAACATACTTTGATAACAAGTAAATCATATTTATCTTGTTGTTCGAACTCAATATTCTCATCTACATAATTCATACTTTTAGATGAGTTAGGAGATAGAGAACAATCCTTTGTTAAAACTCTGTTGGTGTAATCAACCGCTAGTAATTTTTTATTGATTTGATTTTACTGTTAATAATATCGAAAATGAGTATTCTAGAATCTGACATGTTGATAAAATTCAAACAAATTCTAATTAGAAAATTGTAACTAAATCCAAAATCAAATTTTAGCAAAAAGTAATAATGTACCAATAACAATTATTTATTTGCAACGATATTTTAGTGAGTCAGAATATGTTCTACCATGGGGCAGTTAGATACTCATTCACTAAAACAAACAATTTTGACCAAACATTATCCCCGAAATAACTGTTATTCCTATAGTCATTTAGTTATCATTTTCGGTCAAAAGCTTACTAACAACTTAGTAATTCTTGTAAGTGTGACTTGCCATTTTCAGATCTTATAGAACAGTATGAACTTACCTCCAAAATAGAAGACAATATCTAAGACGGAACTATAAAACCCTATTTATTCTAAAGCCTGGTTTGTTCCGAATCCTATGTTACAACCCTCCGTGGGGATAGCTGTCGTTAAACAACTAGAAAAGGGCCGCTTAAAGCTAACCAGCAGGTGTAACATAGGAATCTCACGGTTCAAACTAATGGAGGAGACCGTAGGATATATTGACACATATCCTTCACCAACTTACTATGAACTACTTCCTCCGTTTACCTTGATATTGACTCATACAAAACACTCTCTATAGAGAGGCCACTTCCAGGGTGACATGAAGCGTCATATGAATCTCACGGTGTAAATTATGTGGAGACGTGGCAGTTGAAATCTGTTTATCGTATAATAGACTTATGTTTGAATAGCTTACTCTTATTCACCAAAATCTAAATTTAAGCTAAAAATACTTTTCATAGAGAGGTCACTTCCAGCAAAATAGAACACTTTAGTGGCAGTTTAATAACTTCTATATGTTAGAGTTATTAAAAAAATTCAATGGGAGATTAATAACATATATGATACGTTATTTTTAGCTCTCACGTCTCTAAGAGTTCACAAAATACAAAGTACCGCATAAATCTGGATTGTGAACTCTTAGAGACATGAGAGCTAAAAATAACGTATCATATATGTTATTAATCTCCCATTGAATTTTTTTAATAACTCTAACATATACAAGTTATTAAACTGCCACTGAAGTGTTCTATTTTGGGTAAATTTATACTTAGGTTCTTTTCGGCTAATAAAACAACCCAAGTCTATGTGGTTTATCCAAGTATAACTCTTATAATTGGATTTTAACCTACGATGTCTAAGTGATAAACCATTTTATTACCTTACATCACTCACGTATGGTCATAAAACCGGTTACCAACGCTCAATTATTCGGCCATAATCCCCAGGTAGGAGGTGTTTCGTAACCCGTCAACTTAAGTAACCCCAACCTTAGACATGATTATATACCAGTTGAGTTTGTAACCAAGGTTTTATAAGTTTTAACAATTATATATAGGTGGTCAACCTACATGGGCATGCAACTGTTGTTTATGGATTTTAAATGTCTAACCCAATTTTATAACAACTTATAAAAATTTAGACATGCTATTCATCCATAACATACATGAGGCATTCAACATTTAATATAACATTTATATTAAATACAAGAAACCCTAACATGCATATTATATATTATAACAATTATAACGTACTTTCAATGCATGTAACATGCTTTCTATGGTGGGATTTTAAATCTAAACGGCATACTATATACACAAACAAGATTTATTTAATTATAATATACATCAAATGCATATTAAACACAAACTGATATGGTTTTAATTTTGGCAAAAAACAAGCAAACAAAAGCCTAACTATTACAAATCAGCTTAAAAAACATCTTTGAATTGCTCGAACCACTCTAAACTAAACCCAAACATCTTGAACTGGACTAGTTGAGTCTGAACTGGACCTTCAAAATCTGAACCGGACCAACCAAAACACTTTGAGGCTAAACCATATTGGACCTTGAGAAAACCGGTCGAACCGACCGTTCTCGATCCAACCTCAAAATCTTGCAAAGGCCAATCGTGTACTGCTGAAGGCTATCGTCTAGCTCCATGCCTTGTGTTGTAAAGAACTACACGATCGTTTAGTGTTTGCCTTAACTAAACGATCGTTTAGATTTATCGCATAAAACTACACAATCGTTCAGTGTCTGTCGAAGCTAAACGATCGCTTAGTTCTATCGCATAGAACTAAACGATCGCTTAACTCCATCACATCGTCTCTGTCTCTTATACACATCTAGATGTGTATAAGAGACAGGTATACAATCGCTTAGTGTTTGCCTTAACTAAACGATCGTTTAGATTTATCGCATAAAACTACACAATCGTTCAGTGTCTGTCGAAGCTAAACGATCGCTTAGTTCTATCGCATAGAACTAAACGATCGCTTAACACCATCACCTAGCACTTTCATGTCATTGTTTAGTATCCGCCATAGCTAAACGATCGTTTAGCTCCATCGTATAGAACTTCATTGCGTCGCTTAGCATTTTGTAGGTAAGCGATCGTTTACTTCCATCGCATAGAAACTTAAACGCATCGCTTAGCAATTCATCTACACGATCGCTTAGCTCCACATCTAAATGATCCATCAGCGCTATCGCGTAGCACTTCATCGCATCGCTTAGCGAGCATCGTAGCTAAACGATCGCATAGTACCATCATATAGTAAATTCAACGCATCGTTTAGTTCCCACACCAAAGCTAAACTATCGCTTAGTGCTATCGTATAGCAATTTGAACGAATCGTTTAGCTCCTGCAGGTACACGATCGTCTAGCATTCAACATTACAATGACCAGCGCCCCTTGCTATATGATCATCTAGCTTTTCTTCACATCGTGTAGTAGCTAGAACTAGACAATCATTTAACAACTGGAACCTCAACAACGATTTTGAGTAGAAGCTGAAAAACTGGAACAACAGTTCGGCCTTCTTTACTTGTTTCTTCAATTACATCTTAATTTCGGCTCTAATGACTCCAAATAAATTACAGACTCTTGCTAAGACATATACGCTCATCAAGCAAGAGCCAATTATAAATATAAATGAGAAATTAAAGAGAATTAAATAGCCAAATCTCAGAAAACCATATCAGTACACTAGCTTCATATTTCTCATATAAAACACCCACCAATCCAAAATAAATTGAATTTAATGCTTATTTAATGCTCTGATACCAATTGTAGGATTGTATCAACAGTAGAAGAAGCACAAAGATCATCTAAACACTCAAATTCACTAATTTTGGCAAAATATAAAGCATGCTTTTGCAGAAACAATTGAGTTTCAAGATATACCTCTTGTAGAACTTCTTTAAAGCTCCTTCACCAGCTGCTATCTTCTCCAAATCTTATTATAGACCACCTCAAGATCTTTCCTACTATTCTCTTAGTGCTCTAGATTGAGTTGTGAGATTCAAAACAAGCTTGAATCAAGGGTAAAAGGAGAAATGCTTACTGTAGAAAATCAGCTAAAGAACTTTTTCTTCAAACCAAAATTTCTCTCAAAATCTCTATAGATTACATGCCCGATTTTCACTCCAACCTTTTCATTATATTGCAGATCAATATGCAAAGAAAAGAGTTGCATGAGTTACAGCTCATGCTTGGAGAAGACAAAGCCAAAGCAAATACTTCATGTGTGAGCAACTACAAAGATGGATAATAGAAAAACTATTTTTTCCATTTAGTGTTTTGTTTGTTTGTTTTTTTCTATTTTCAATTTTATCATAAAAAATTGATTTTAAAAAATAAAAAATAATTAATTTCATAAATTAATTATTAAATAAAACTTAATCAATTTAATATAGAATATTAAATTAATTTTAACACATATCCATTTTTATATATTTAAATCATATTTAAATATATAAATTCTCCTATTCCATTTAATTCTAAAATTAAACGTGTAATTATATCTCATATAATTACTAATTCTCTTAATTCTAATTTGAATGATTCAAATTAACTTATCATGCTATTCTAGAGCTAGTCCATTACGAGCTAGTAAGGGGACCTCATGGACCTATAGATCATGGGGCTCCAACGATCCGAGATTAATTGGCTAAACTCATTAGACCAAATTAATCTCCATTCGTTAACTAATGGGTCACTCCACTAAAGCCCATAGTTGCACTCCCCTCACTGTAGATATATTATGTCTGTCTCTTATACACATCTAGATGTGTATAAGAGACAGATTTAACCATAATCAGTGAGTCGACCCTTCACAGGTTGTTCGTAATAACGGTTGGGTCAAATATTTGTTTTACCTCCGAGATTACGTCTTATTCCTCAAGTCCCTACCGATCCTCTAATGAACAACTGGTTTGTGATCCAACCACTAAACCAAACTCTCTCAGCCCAGTGAGAGGGTGGGGCCCTTTGTTCAAGACTTGGATTCAGTACTTAAGAGAACAACATTTCTCCTATTCCTAAATCGGGTAGGTGTGAACTTCGTCTTGCACCCTATGTCCCCAGCTATCTATCCAGTCTAACCCCTGAAATGGGAGTCTTATTGAGCCGGCGCTATTGAGCCAACCCTCAACTATGCAAATCTAAAGGTAATCCCAAATAACAAGAGTTCATAGTTAGATCAGGATTAAGATCGAGTTACCTATGTCATCTAGGTGAAATGGTTAGTCTTAAATAGTAAACAGCGTTATAAAGTACGATTGACTCATTTCTTGGTTCTAATCTTATGCAAACTCATTGCATAGGACGCCCCCACTCCTCATGTCATAACATGTACGAATTAGGATCACATCGTATGTAGCACTTTACAACTCTTTGTAACAACTACAGAGTAAGTCGCATCCAATGGTGTTACCAGAATAAGGTACCCAACCTCATTCATGTACCATAGATCATGTTGACTATTTACTCGAACCTGATCCACTTTTATGTCTCCACATAAAGTTCAAGTACTCATACAATAGCATGGGTCTTAGTTTAGTGGATTTAGACTTTCATACAATTTATGAAATTAATAATAAGTTTATTGATAATAGAAGATGCTTATTATTTTATAGACTGCGAGTTTTTAGGATATAAAACCCAACAGAGAGGTTGTTTCTTTAAGTGTTGACTCCAGGTCTTGAACAAGAGAAACCATCCTCTCATTGGCCTGAGAGGGACTCGATTTTTTTATCAAATCACAAACAAATTATTCATTAGAAGATTAGTGGGACTAAAGGAACAAGAGGTAATCTAGGCGGTAAAACAGACATTTGACCCAGTCGTTATTATGAACAACCTGTTAAAGGTTAACTAATCATGGTTATATTGAGTGGACATAATATATCTATAGTGAGGGGAGTGAAACTATGAGCTTTAGTGGAGTGACCCATTAGTTAATGAATGAGGGTTAATTCAGTATAAAGAGTTTAGCCAATTAATCTTGGATCGTTGAAGCCTATGATCTGTAGGTCCACGATGTTTCTCTACTAGCTCGTAAATGGATTAGCCTTAGAGCAGCATGATAAATTAATTTGAAACGTTCAAATTAGAATTAAGGGAATTAGTAATTATATGTGATATAATTAAACGTTTAATTTTGGAATTAAATGGAATTGGAGAATTCATATTTAAATATGATTTAAATATTAAATTCATAAATAGGGATTCATGATGGTGGAATTACTGCTAAATTACTTTAATATTTTATATTGAATTAATTAGAACTAATTAAATTGGTTAATTAATTAATTATTAGAAAATTTATTAGAAAATTAATTAATGAATTAATTTTTTTAAATTAATCAAGTTTTAATTTTCAAAACAAAATTGATTTTAGAAATCAATTTGAAAATCAAAATTTGAAAAACATAAAATTGGAAAAAGTGGGAAAACTTCATTAACACCAACCAAGTAGCTCACTTAATTCCCACCAAATTTTTTATTCAATCTTCCAAGCATGAGGTGCTCTTTATGCAGCTATCTTCTTTGCATGATGATCTTGCCATAAATAGGGAAGATTGGACTGAGAATCGAGCATGCAAACTGTATGTACTTGTTGAGTTTTGTTGAAAACTTGAGAAGTTGAAGAAGGTGTTCTTCAAGTTGCATCAGTGATCTTCTTCTTCAAATTTCCTTGATTCGAGTTTATTTTGGGTCCCATAACTCAATCTAAGGTTCCAAGAGAATAATAGGGAAGGTCATGAGGTGGTTCACAAAAAGATTTGAAGAAGATTTGTAGCTGAATTCAAGTTTCAAGTGGATCTACAAAGGTATGTCATGAAACCCTCTTATTAATTTATGAGCATGCTTAATTTATAGCCAAAATTAATGAATTAGAATGCTTATTAATCCTTGATGCTTCTGCTGCATGCTGATATACTCCATCAAAGGGAACACTCATCTACTTATTATGAAGACGAAAAAAAGTGAAATCCATCTTGTACGATTATGTTCCCAGCTACCCGCTCGGTCTTATTCCCAAAATGGTAGACATATTAAGTCGAAAAACTGGTCACTCTCACCCATACAAATAAAAAGACAATCCTTTGTAAATAGGAGTTCATAATATACTTAGGAGTAAGACTAAGTTGCCTAGGTCATCGTATTGAAATAGAAACCTAACTAGTCAACGAAGTTCCATCTGGTTACTATTTCACAGTCCGATCTTGTGCAAACTCATTGGACATGATACCTCCACTCGTATATCTCCTACACAAATGCATTGGATCACTGTGTTAAATACAAAGTGGGTTGTATATATAGTGTTACTAGGATAAGGTACCCAACTTTATCCCTATACTGTAGACGCTTTAGGTTGTATCTTGAACATTGATTCCGATATGTCTCTACATACAGTTCAAGATTCATAAGGCAGCCTACGATGTTAGTTTATTGGATTTTACGGTTAACAAGACAAATTAAATAAAATATCAATAATACTTATTGATAAAAACACTAATAACTATATATTAATGACGGTCATTTAATTACATTTACTATCTATGAGTTTTAGGGCGTAAAATTGTAGGGTTTTATGTCCTAAAACT
Organism: Benincasa hispida; assembly: GCF_009727055.1. NCBI lineage: Eukaryota > Viridiplantae > Streptophyta > Magnoliopsida > Cucurbitales > Cucurbitaceae > Benincasa > Benincasa hispida. The sequence goes on from NC_052358.1 coordinate 41,936,335, forward strand.
CGCAGTTTGTAAAATAATAAAAAATTTCTATAATCAATATACTTATTATTGATTTCATAAATTGTATGAAAGTCTAAATCCAATAGACTAAGACCCATGACTATTGCATGAGTACTCGAACTTTATGTGGAGACATAAGAGTGGATTAGGTTCGAGTAAATAGTCAAAATGATCTATGGTATATGAATAAGGTTGGGTACCTTATTATGGTAACACATTGGATGCGGCCTACTCTGTAGTTGTTACAAAGAGTTGTAAATTGCAACATACGATATGATTCTAATTCGTACATGTTATGACATGAAGAGTGGGGGCGTCCTATGCAATGAGTTTGCATAAGATAAGACCAAGAAATAAGTCACTCTTACTTTATAACGCTGTTTACTGTATAAGACTAACTATTTCACCTAGATGACCAAGGTAACTCGATCTGAATCCTGAGCTAACTATAAACTCCTATTTATTCGGGATTACCCTTAGCTTTGCATAGATGAGGGTTGGCTCAACAGCGTCGGCTCATTAAGACTCCCATTTCAGGGGTAAGACCTAATAGATAGTTGGGGACATAGGGTGCAAGACAGAGTTCACACCTACCCGATTTAGGGATAGAAGAAAGGTTGTTCTCTCAAATACTGAATCCAAGTCTTGGACAAGGGACCACACCCTCTCACTAGGCTGAGAGAGTTTGGTTTAGTGTTGGATCACAAATCAGTTGTTCATTAAAGGATCAGTAGGAACTTGAGGAATAAGACGTAATCTCGTGGGTAAAATAAATATTTGACCTAGCCATTATTACGAACAACTTCTGAAGGGTCAACTTGCTGATTATGGTTAAATCACGTGGACATAATATATCTACAGTGAGAGGAGTGCATCTATGGACTTTAGTGAAGTGACCCATTAGTTAATGAATGGGGATTAATCTGGCCTAATGAGTTTAGCCAATTAATTTCAAATCGTTGGAGCCCATGATTTGTAGGTCCGCGAGGTCCCCTACTAGCTCGTAATGGACTAGCTCTAGAATAGTATGATAAGTTAATTTGAAACGATCAAATTAAAATTAAGAGAATTAGTAATTATATAAGATATAAATACGTGTTTAATTTGAGAATTAAACAGAATAAGAGAATTTATATTTAAATATGATTTAAATATATAAAGATGGATGCGTGTAAAAATTAATTTAATTTTATTTCAAAATTAATTTATGAAATTAATTTTATTTTTTAGTTTTTAAAATCAAAATGAATTTTTGAAATATCAAGTTTTGATTTTGTGATAAAATTGGAAAATTGGAAAAACAAAAGACAAATGGAAAAAACATTGTTTTCCATTATCCATCTCCTACTTGCTCACACAAAAGCCATCACTATTACCTTGTGTTACTCCAAGCATGAGCTGCAACTCAAGCAACTCTCTTCCTTGTATGATGGTCTGCAATATATTGAAGAGTTTGGAGTGAATTTCGGGTATGCAATCAAGAGAGAATTTTAGAGAAAATTCGTGCTGAAGAAAGAGTTCTTCAACCAGATTGCTGCTGTGAGCAATTCTCCTTCATCCCTTGATTCAAGCTTGTTTTGAGTCCCACAACTCAATCTAGAGCACCAAAAGAATAGTGGGGAAGATCTTGAGGTGGTCTGCAACAAGATTTGGAGAAGATTGCAGTTGAAGATCATGCTTTGAAAAGGTTCCACAAAGGTATGTCATGAAACTCACTTATTTTCTGCAAGAGCATGCTTTCTATTTTGCCAAAATTAATGAATTAGAGTGCTTAAATGATCTTTGTTGCTTCCGCTGTTGCTGATACATTCCTACAAAAACCCAACAGGGTTGTTGAGTTTTTTGTCCTTAGGGTTTTTGAATTAGTTTTGGGATTGTTGCAAAACTATTTTGATTATTTCTTCGATTTGATTGATGCATAGACTATTTTAGCATGCTTATGTACATTTGGCCATTGTTTGCATATAATTTACTAAATTCTCTTGCTTAAGAGAAAGGACGTTAGGTTAGATCTAGTATGTTGAACTATTATTCAATTATGTACGAAAGTGATAGGAGATTAATAGAGATCGACGATGAAAGATTTTAATGTTATATCTAATAATTAATTGAATGAAAATGAATTAATGGGTGCAAAACACTTGAAAATTGCTTTAATTATCTCTAAATTAGAGCTATTATTGCTCTTTAGTGTGATTTAATAGGCTTAATTTAGTGAATTTTAGGAACTCGGGCTACATGAGCAAGTTGTGCAGAACTGGCCAAAAGTGGTGTAAAAGTCCAAGTATGATGACTCAAGAGCCAACAATGCAAAAACAGAGGGAAATGGGGTCAAGAAGCTAAAAAAAATTGGTGTTGCGGCTTCATAGATTGTGGCACTCCAAACTTGAACACGCGGAGATCTTCTGCTGTGCCGCAGCGTTGCTCCACGACACTAATGCACTATGGCCGTAATGTTTATTTAAACCTATGTCTTTCCATTCTAAATTCGTCAACACTTTGTGGGATTTTGACGTAGGGGTAGAGGATAGACGTCAGAGAAGGTAGATACTGTAGTAGATCGATTAGGAACTCAACGACAAAGGTTAAGAGTTCGTGGTCGTGAGACGTTGGCAGCAAAAAGAGATTTATCTCTTCATCTTCTCTATTAGCTTTCATGATCATTCTTGTATTGGAGTTATTGCATTTTATCAACATGAGTAACTAAATTTTTAGATTCTATGGTGTTGGTTGAAGCATGTGTTGAAATTTGATTTACTGTTGGCATTTGAAATTTTATTGAATACAGTTGCATTCTAATCTAACTTGAAATTGATGGAATGTTTATGGGCTTAATTTTATACTTGAGAGAGAGATTTTAGTTGGACATGATAGATTACATTTTTATCGGATTATGCATCTAAATGATAGGAAGATAACAAGGATCATAACTGAAGGGTCTTAATATTGCTTTAGTATGATAATAATGAAGAGATTTGAATTGGCACACTAGGATTAGACCGATTCAAGCTTGAAAATGAATTTTCCAAAATTAGACTTTTAAACTTATGAAATTTTCAATAAACAAACTATCAATTAACAATAAATTGAGAACTCATGTTGAAACAAAGGAATCGAATCCCTATCAAAAGTGGTCTATCGCTTTTATTTCGATATTGGGAAGATGAAAATTATAGAAAATTAAGAAATAAAATACACGCATCATCATACTTGTTATTGAAGGTTGAGCATGAATTAAGAGAAAAGAATAATTATCTTTGAACTCTTCTTACAGCAATTTCTAGTAGAACTTTCCACTTCAAATATTCTTCAAAAAGTCTTCCTTGGCTATGACATTACAAGAATTTTGGGCTTTAATGCCGGTTGGAAAAAGTGAAACCAAATGTATAATGTCATTTTTTTAAAAAAAAAAAAAAAAAAGTGGATCTTTAGTGTCGATTTTAAACCAACATTAAAGATAAGCTACAATGTCGGTCTAAAACCGACATTGTAGATACCCATTTATTTTTTTTCCCTTTAGTGAAAGTATATCCCCTCTTCCATTTCATATCTTTCTTCTCTCTCCTTTCTCACTTATCTCCTTCAAACCCTCTATACCCACACAACCCACGCCCTCTCCCACGATATTCACAATCTTCGTTCGCAACCCATCATCTTCTTTTTCTCCAACGTTGTCCACGCCATCGTCGTCTTCACAATCTTCATTCGTAGCCCATCAACCCATGCCATCTTCGTTTGCAACCCAAGATCTGCCGCAGATCTGGGTGGACCCATCGTCATCGTGCGCAGATCCAATCTTTGTCGTGCACATCGTTGGCCCCATTTGATTTTTGTGCTGCATATCTGGGCAAATCTTTGTACCCATCGTCGTGCGCAGTTCTGGGCGAACGAGGGAAAATTTCTTATCTTTCATATTGTCTACCATGGACCCCTGGATTCACAGGTTCAGGCATCGCCTCATCGCTTGGTTTCACCAATCTTGTTTTGGTAGCCCTTCACTTTTCGTTTGCTCCATTCTCTGATCTCTGCTTTTGATGATGCTTTTGTGTCACACTCCCTCCTATATTACCCACCTAATCTGGAAAGAGGTGTGAAGATGCTAAATATCACCTCCCCTGATGAAATTTAGAAGCTTACTAACGAACTTAACCTGTGCTTAAATTTGAACAGTTACACAATAATCCTTTAGTACATTTAATTTCTATTCAACATATTCCATATTACGATATCCACAAACAAGTTTCATAAATTTTCCATCTCCTGTTATATACAAACCATGAACAAAGTTTAGATACAACAAAAACAGTTTTAGACATTAAACAACTAAACAACTCTTGCCCCATACTCCCAAAACCATGACACGTAAGGTTCGTTATATGAAATCTATTTACAACAGTGCAGGGCCTACAGTGTAATAGGAGACTCTTGTCATGTGGCAGTAAACAACTCAACTTCTTTCCGGAACTTTAATGCTACTGGGGGGGGGATAAAACATCGAAAGCATGAGCTAACGTTCAATGAGTGGTAATTTAATATAAACATAAGTTATCGTTTTCTAAATCATCAATAAAATTAATTAAATCATTTAATAAAACATTGGCCAAGTATAAAAGATTCAACAGCATCTCGAACACGTGCTAGTAAAACAGTGGCATGATCAACTCTCATAAGCACATTATAAAACATTCAGTCGTTATCAGAAAACCACACCAACTATGTACCCAAATACTCGTTTACAACGGCGGGTTACTCTGGACAAATAATACCCCCCACGGTGTAAACCAAATCACAAGGTCATACGTGCACGCAAAACTGCCTCAAGGCTAAGCATAGAGACACACCACAGCCCCAGGTTAATCTGGCCACATCTAACCCCGGTGGTAGCCCCCTGATAGCCTGGGTAGCACTACAGGTGCAGGTTCCTCTGGACTTCCCGGTATACTCTAGCCACACTTAACTCTGGTAGCCCCCTGATTGCCTGAGCGATGCTACTGAAACACATTCAAGTAGCACAAAAAAATAACCATCTCTCGGGTACAAGAATTAGTAGTTTGAAACCACTTTCACAAACATTCAGCATTTTTAAATTCACTATCAATAAGTTTTCATATAAAACCATACAAGTCACAATTGTGTAAACTCTGGTTCTAAACTACATTTTCATAAATCAAGCTCATATAAACCAATGAGAGTTCATAAAACCTAATTTAAACATTTTTGAAATATTAGTCAAGTAAAACAGATCATGTCATTACATTTCATAAATCATAGCATACTATCATATATAATTGCTTTCTATATTAAAACATTAAAAAATAAACCACTCATTATCACTGGCACGAGTTCCTTGCGTTGTAAGCCTTTGCAATCTCAATTTGGCCTGAAATAAAGTCCCAAGGTTACTAGACACTCACAAAAGGTCAAATCAACCCTAAACAGCCCCTAGTGATTCAATGTGACCACTTGAACTCATTTTAACACCTAAACATTCACATTTTACTCCTTAAGTCCATTTTCCTCACATTATCCAAAATGGCCCAAAAATCAGTTTTTAATCCAAAAGTATTCATTTTAGGGTCAAAATATCAAGAAAATCTTAATTGGGATTCAATAATGCTCACCAACACCCAAAATGCTAAAAAAAACAAGTAATTGGACAATAGAAATGGGCATGGGCATGGGCTATGGGCGTGGGTGGGCAGGGCTGGGCGGGCTGAGGCGCACTGACACAGCAGGAGGCACGCTGGTGGGGTTGGCAGCCTTAGGGGGGTGGTTGGCCACCTGCTACCCTATTCGAGAAAACACTGGTTTCACTTTAACTAACTTTTAACCCAACTTAAGGCACAAATTTGCACATACTTACTTCATGAAATATGTCATGAAACCTTTATCTAACTAACCTCAAAATTACAGCTCTTAATTCTAGAGCTCAGAATCTCTCCTGGACTACACCTTACTCGGGTTTTCCAGTTTTTCGGACAACCTTCACTATCTTCACGATTTCTCTATTTTTCCAATCCAAATCACTTGAGCAGCCCCATAATAGACTCCCAACTCAATAAGCTTTAATTTGGTTTAAATATGGAAGCTTTTTCATGAGTATTTTGGGAGAACCATCACATTCTTCAAACCCTAAGTTTCTGGCCGAAGCTGCACACTTTTTCCTCCAATCAATGTCCTCCACCCAGCTGCTTGTTTGCCCTACTACGTGGCTTTTAATTCATTTTTCTTATCCTTTGTAGCCTTACAAGAATTATCAAGTTAAATTAATTTTAAATTTTAGCAAATTAATCCAAAAATAATTTTTCAAACCAAACAACTCCAACACCCCTCTTGGCCAACTTGCATTTCCTACAAAATTTGTTCTTTCTTTTCTTGTAACCCTTAGCCAATAACAAATCATGTTCACTAGTGCCCAATCATGAAAAATTGCTCCAACAATAACATGTATTAATACATTTCTAAAAGAACTTGCATTTGTTAAGTAATTTCCAACTTTAATTCCAACACTTAGAATCAGAACTTTCTTAGATCAAACAATCCGAGTTATTCATTTAGGTATATACTAAGCTCACTTATCTAGGTTAATACTAAGCATAAACAAGAGAAAAAAGGACAAGGGCTTACATTTTGGGATCCCAACATCTCTGCTTTTGTTGTACAGGAATGAATATGCTTTGAATTCCAGAAGCCAAACAACATAATTAACAACATAATTGATGTTTTCGCTATTCTGTTCAGGGATGAGATTTTCTTGTTTTAAAATAGGTTATGTTTGATCAGATTTGGTTTTTAAGTCAGATTTTTTCTCCTAAACTAGACAGGGAGGTTCTTTGATGTATTTTATGGTATATTCAACTCTGATCCTGCATTGCAGTGAAGTGGTTATTGACGTTTTGAATGTTAATCTTGGCGTAGCATCGTGTCATTGTGTGGCATTGGACGTGGAAGTGCGTTGCTATACCTGGGGACGCAATGAGGCATGTTTAATCTCAATTCTGAAGCTTATTACCATTTCATTCTCCTCTATGTATTCTTTCTGGTCTATTAATTGAATTCTTCCTGAACTATGAAGTTATTTGTGTTCAGAAAGGTCAATTGGATCATGGAGATTTGATTCAACGAGATAGGCCTACTATAGTATCTGATCTTTCGAAGTATGTTACTATATTAGACGGAGGTTTAATCCACTAGACTATTCAAGTTTAGTTTGTTTTTCTAAGAGTTAATGATGTATGTTGCAAGGTACAAGGTGGTTAAAGCTGGAGCAGGGAGAAACCACACTTTTGTGGTCACTGATGATGGAAATTCTCTTATCCTTCGGTTGGAACAAACATGGCTTGCATGTTAATCATTTTTTCCTATGCTCACCTCCATTGCATTGGTTACTTAGTAGGACATTGTCTATTTACAGTATTGTTTTCATGGTTTCATCATAAATATCCTTGTGGCACTTGCCAAAATCCTAAATCCTGTTTTATTCATCTATTTATTTATTTTTTTGGTTTTATATTTGAAAATAAAATTATGTTTGAATTGAGTTTGCAGGATGTCAGTGAAGTTTGTTTTAAAACCATTAAGTTTCATAGCTTGAAATCGAAACAGTTGGTAGTTTTGCTTTGTTGGTAAAAAAAGTGAATTAGAATGGGACCTTAGGGTAGCTTGGTTTCATATCAGTGCAGTCGTTGCTACGTATTTTTCGAACTCTCTTTGGAAATTAAGGTCTCTTACAATTTTAACGACTAGTTCTTGTTTCAATTGGTCTCTTTCTTTATTGATAAGGAGTTTAGCATTGCAACCATAAAGAATTTTCATCTGTTTGATACATGTTCTATGATATTGTTGTCTTTGTTCTATTACATTAGTGCATATTTGCTTACATGTGTTATTGTAATGCTCCTTCATTTCTTCTTGAGATTTGGCTACAATAGCATTTCTTTTAGTACATCTTTTTTTAGTGAATAAATCTAGCTTCCATTAGATAGGCATGATTTTTTTTTTTTTTTTTGATCTCTTTCTATATATATGCTACTTATGTATTTGTTATTTGATTTTAAAGTTGTGTTTGAAAAGAAGATTAAAATTTTCTATGGTTGATGACAAAGTCTTCAAGTTCCTAATCATTTTCTTTATCATCTTGTTTGGTGTCCTTAGTTCAATTCGACTTTTCTTAAGAAAATTGTGAGTTCCAAAGTTTGGAATCTTCTCAAGGAATACTTCAAATATGTGATTTATTGGTAACTTCAAGTATGTGATTTATTGTTTTTGCTGCTTAAATTCTGTTTACATGTTCTGCACATGGATGAAGCTCTTAAATTTTGGAAAGGAAGGAGGGGGAGCTTGTCATGATTGTGGCTTCATTTGGATTCAACCATGGCATTTGGAGTTCTCTCTCTTCATTTTTAAATTCCTTGTTTGAGCTAAAGACTAATTTAGTAAAGCTTTTGCAATATTTGCAGTTGCCCTTACAGGAACAGTGGCAATTAATCACTCATGGGTTGCTGCTAATCAGGTTCATATGTTTAGTCTGTCTGATTTTTGGTTTTGCATCTCATTCTCTTCTAAATGTTTTTCAGTAACAAATTCACCACCCAAGCTAATCTGTGAACTTTTATGTTTCATCAAACTTATTGTGGTGCTATTAGTATAGGATATGTTGGGATCATTTTTGAAGAATCTCTTGCCTTCAACAAGAGTGGAGTGGGATTATTAATGGTGGTTGGCTTGTGGGTTATTCGAAGTATTGGGGTAAGATCCAGTTTCTCAAGTATAGTTCTAGGACTGACTATCTGATTGAATGTAGAATTGTAGCTTCATTATGTCAGAAGTTATTTCATGTGCATATGGTTGTAGGCATAAGTAGACAGTAGAGTAGTATCTATATCAAATGTATTTGGTATATGCAATTAGGCCAACAAATTTCTGGAAGGTGGATAATTTTGATATATTATATAAGCTTTGAGTTACTCCCATGTTGTCTTCATGTTGGGTTATTCAATCTTCTCTAGCCCAATTACTCAAGATCAACACTGAAATGATGAAGAAATGGCTGAGAAAGGCTTGTCAAATCCTTGATGCTCGATATGATTCTACTCGATACTCGATGTGAATTTCCTTGTATCCTCGATGAGATTCTGTTCTTGCTCGATGGAACGTGATGAGGGCTGATCGATACTCAATCCTGCTCGATGAGTCTTGATCTTTACTCAATGTGACTGAAAGCAAAACCGACTGACTCAAAGCTACTCGATAGAAGAAATCGATGCACGATTCAACTCGATACACTGGAATACGATACCATTTGATAGCAAGATTGTATTCACATGATTTGCAGAAAGATTGAAGTTGACCGAATGAAGAAGATAAAAAGAAGAAGAAGAAACACACAGGATTACGTTATTCGGCCAAGATTCCCACGTCCATGGGAACATTCACATTCTTTTTAATTTAGAAGATTGCGTACAACTTGTTGACAGAAAAATAGAAGTTATAAACTCACTCTGTTTTGTTTTTTTATCAGAGATATTTATAACATATACCAACAGACCATTTATAAGATAAAGTTAATTATAAACTAAACTAGCTGAGGTATTTGAGTCACGATTTTTTCAAATTCTCCACCTTGACTCTAATGTCTGGCAATCTTCTGATCTTTCTGATTTTGACCATTTTGTCTACCCTGTGTCTGGAAGTTCGAAACCAACCTGTTCTAGACATTTGACCAATTTAAGCTTTGAAACAGGCTTTGTCAACATGTCAACTACATTCTCTGATGTGTGAACCTTTAGGATTTCTATTTCCTCAGTCTCTACTTTGTCTTTGATGAAATGATACTTTATATCAATATGTTTAGTTCTAGTGTTGTATTGTGGATATCAGGATAAATGGATAGCATCTTGGTTGTCATAATAGATTTTTACCATTGTTTGATCTATTCCAAAGTCTTTCAGCAATCCCTTAAACCACAATGCCTCTTTGATTGCTTTTGTTAAAGTCATATATTCAACTTCTGTTGTAGATAAAGCTACTATGGGTTGTAAAGTTGCTTTCCAGCTGATTAGATTAGGACCATAAAGGAATAAGTAACCTATTAAGGACCTTCTTTTGTCCAAATCACCAGCATAGTCGGCATCCACATATCCATATAGTCCTAAATTTGGTTCAGTTGATTTTTCGTAGGCTAGTCTTGAGTTTTTATACCAAACTAAGTATCTTAGGATCCATTTAGTAGCCTCCCAGTATCTCTTACCTGGGTTAGATATATATCTACTAACAAGGCTATTGAATATGAGAGATCAGCTCTACTAGAAATCATTACATACATTAGGCTTCTGACTACTTGACTATAAGGTATGATAGACATCTGTTTTTTATGTTCTTGGTCAGAATCTTTAGGAGAGTTAGCTAAGGATAGCTTGAAGTGCTTAGCAATAGGAAACCTTATAGGTTTAGCATCACTCATATTGTACCTTTTTAGGTTATTCTCACAATAGTTAGACTGATTGATGCTTTGAACAGACTCCTCCTTATTTCTTATAATTTCAATTCCTAGGACCTTGCTTGCTTCTCCCAAGTCTTTCATATCAAACTTCTTTTTAAGAGGGTTTTAACACGAGTGAAGGAAATCGAACATGAGGATTTCCATGAGCAGTGGAATAGATTATTCCAAATCACAATCATGTATGAACATTACAAATTACAGTTGTAAACAAAACAAATGGTTATGCATTCATTACATAAATTACACCATGATTACAATAAGAAATCAAGGAAAAATCTCTACGCACGTTTGTAGACTTGTCTCCACGCTCCTTACTCATGAACGCTCGAACACAGCAACCTCAAATCTCGAACAACACGATCGCTACACAGCACGAACATCGTGCACTCGTCCTCAGCGATAGCCTCGGTCACGAACACCCCAGCAACACGAACGGCCTCCACAAAACTTAGATGGTGTCAAGTTGAGTATGACACCACCAAGAAGGCTACCTTGGTATCCTTGGTGTGAGAATCCAGAGGGTGGGCTCTGTATGGACTTGGTTTGAGGTAGAGGAAAGAGGAAACAACAATCATGTACACGATTGGGCAAATGGGAAATGGCTGAAACCTATCGTATAGGTCGATGCTAAGCGATCATCTAGCAAAAGCTAAACGATTGTTTAGCTCATTGTTTAGCTGCGTGTCTGTCACTTACAAAACACTATACGATCGTTTACTAAAACAAGTTGTCGCTTAGTAAATCGAATTTACTTGACAACTTCCGTTCTGTGAGATTCTTTTTCCGAGAGAGAAAATCTCAAATCAATTTTGACAAAAACTTACTAAAATTAGGAAAATAATTTTCCTTTTATCTCACGGTTAACATGAACCACCAATAACCTCCTACTCAATTGGTTATTAGAGAAAAAAATTTAATTATCCAATAATTAATATTATTATAAATATAAATGATAACCAACTTATCATACTTATATTATAACCTATAGTTTAAATATTCATCTCATGAAACATATAAACCATAGTTCTTTCTCTATTCCATGGTACTTAATGTAAATCTCATTTACATTATCCCCGCTAGATGTATCTCATACATCATACCGATCATATCATATATAATCAAATTGCCTCTTGTCAATTTGAACATTTCAAATCAACACCAAGAACTGATCCTCAACTGAATTCATTGAGCTACCAAGGGGACCTTATAAACCTATAGCTCGGAACTCCAACGGTACGTGAATAACTGACTAAACTCTTTAGTCATGGGATCCACAATCCATTAACTGCCAGGCACTCTACTAAAGATCGACAGCTAAACTTCCTTACCACAAATATATTATGTGTCTATCTTAACCAATCAGCAGTGTGACAACCCTTCATATGTGATCAAGCAAATGCTTCATCTTCAAGAAAATGCGTTCATCTTAAAAAAAAAATATCGCTATCAGTGCAAGGGAAAATCCCAACCTGATAAGAGTTAAGTGTTAACTCAGGAGGTATGTATGATATTAAATGCTCAAAATGATGCGATACTACTTCTATTTATGCGTCAATTAGGAATATTCATGTAGTATGCTCTGCGTTGTCACAAGTTTCCTTACAATGGAACCAAGTGTAATTCCACCACAAGTTTCTTGGTATGAGCCGAGGTCGAACACGGGGAACTGGTTTTCGGTTATTGCGGTATGTTCATGGTATATGTGACCAAGTTTTCAATTCTTTATAAAGGGTTTGTACAGGTATGTAAATTGCAGTAAAATAAAGAAAAGCAGTAAAGATGCGATAAAACACAAAAATACAATAAACCTAAGCTAGATGTTACAAGATACAGACTTCATGTACAAGATTCTAGGAATAAGGCTGGCTGTGAAGGTTATGCAAAGATGTGGGATATGGCGACAAGTCTTATGAACAGAATAGAAAGAGAAAGATAAGTATTATAAACAACGCAAGCTCTTAATTGGATTGAAGGTAAAAATATTGTTCCGCTCTTCTCTTGGTGTACACTTCTCAGTGATTAGCCATGTTCCCCACATGTCTGTGGTGAAATAGAGTCTGACGTAATGAACGCAAGGTTGCTTCTATGTCTAGAACTACTACTCGCTTTAGTTAATGCACTCTTCTGACCCTCTCTCGATAGATCAGAATGATATCTTCACTTCTGCTCTCACAGGTGAAGATGTCGTCTATCATGCTTTAGTTAAACGTATTTTATAACTTTAATACAGATTAAGTTCTTCGTGATTCATATTGCTCATCAGGAGATTGAGAAAACATCATGAAGAAAGTGACTAACGGGTGAATGGAAATAGACAGAAAATGGTAGATGGAATCTATCGAAACATTTAATATTTTTACTAAGCGTTTGATACATGATTTGTGAATGAAGAGGTAAAGAAAATATGGAATACAATGAAAGAGAGATAGGATAGATACAAACAAGTGCCAACATCTTGGCAGAGATTCGATGGGGCTCTGCTTGTCAAATCGGATGGTTTCGATGGCAAGAAGAGCTTCTCTCTCAGGCTTGCTCCACGAGTAGCAGGGATCTTTACACAGAGCTTCGATCGGGTGTATGGCAGGTCGGATCTGAGATGCACCTTTCGGCCTTATCTCGTTCTCTTCCCAGATTTCTTCTCTTCAGCACTTAGCTCAGACTTTTCTCTCTAAAATGTTACAGCACTTAGTCCCGTATCCAGTAGCATACTTTTCTCTGAAATCAATGGGGTATTTATAGCAGTAGATCCTTGACTCCGGCCTTGTAGTCCCCACTTCATGGTTATGGTAATTTCGCAGATGAAGGGATATTATTCCTTCTGTTATGCAATTAAACCATCAATTCTGCACAACCGTTAGTTGTACACGTGTTGCAATCCTCCGCTCTCGCGTTGCTCAGTTGCATCTTTCGATCATAGGTTCACATGCGGTGTTTGTTTTTATTACCTCATGTGGTCAAAGCATAGCTCTAGACCGACTGTCGCCTTGCGCCGTCACTTCGATAATCGTCTCTTCATGGTTGATCGACGGGCGCAATTTTGACATAGATGCCTTGATTAGTTTCTCATGAGCCTTGAGCGCAAGCGGTGACTTGGTCTCCTGCAAAACAGAGTAAAGTTTGGCTTGTCTTCCATCTTTTTGACGTTAGTGGGTGTAATCGTAAACATTTATAATTATTGTCATACTAGGCTAATTTTCATACAATTGGCGCATAATTACTAATTTTTGGCTACAATATCTAGATAAAGTGGCATAAATAACTTGTATTTCTACAAGTTATCATTAACTTGTGAAAGGAACCTTCTCGTAGTTGGTTGTTCGCATGACACTCGTGGAAGCAAGCCAAAATGAAGGTAGGTTACAAGGATCGACGCAATACAAAAGAAAAAAAAAAGAAAAGAAAGAGACAACTCCATTGAGCAACTAAAGTAAAAACTTGGCCAAGGGACAAGAGTTGAAGTTGAGCTTGGTACACAATCGAAGTTGGATGTTCGCATGACACCCATGGGAGCAAGCCAAAACGAAGAGTGTAACCATGATCAACGATCTCTATGGTAAGACACAAAGCAGGCTATAACATAAAAGGCGCATTTCATTTTTTTAGAATAAGAAAAAACATCATTTCAAAACAAGAAGGGAACTTTGAGTAGAGGTTTGTCTAAGGTAAGATTAAAGTAGAGCGTGCTGAAGAAATGTTCAAAGGATAAAAGGAACTAGTGATTTTGAGAAATTATGTAGAGGAACAGCATTCTGAGTAGCTGAGCGGCGCAAAGCAAGGATAGGACTTGAGCTGAATTGCCTTAGAGGACAAGCATATATCCAAATTTGGGACTTGAGCGGCGCAAAGTAGAAATACAAGTTATTTATATCATCTTACTTAGAATACGCGGCAATAGGAAGGAAAAGTTGCGTCAAACATATTAAAATTGGCTTAGAAATGCAAATATTGTAAAAGTATAGGAAACATACCCGCTGACCACATTGCGATAGAAAAAAGGATGTCCAAATCTTTGTTTTGCAGGTAACAGGTATCACCGCATGCGACGATTGCTCGTGGATAAAAAGAGCAACGCATTCTAGGGGATTTCTGAAATTGTACAGCTTTTCTGATGTATGATCTAACAAATTGAATATGGAGCAGAGCGGACATTCCCACCAAGCCTCGACAGGAAAAAGTAACTTTTCAGAGCGGAACCACTGACGCAAGAGGTGTTGAGGTCTATAAATAGCAACATCAATACTCAGCAGAAGACATATAAAGAGGAGAAAATAGAGAAAGAAAACACACGGAGAAAGAGACACTTTTCCCTTAAGAACTTTCCTGAGAAGGAAGTTCTCCACCTCATTCCCCATCATGCCGATAAGAAAAATAGCTCCGATCAGGATCCATGCCAAAACATTGACACGCCTCTCATTTATTCTTACTTTACGTTCATCGGTTGTTGTTCATTTCTTGTCTTTCATTTATATCTCTGTAACAAACGCTTTATCTTACCAGCTAATATCATTACCATGTTCATCTTCATCTCTTTGTTCACTTAACGCATTCATCTTCCATTTCTCTCACCATGAGTAACTAAAATTCTAGGGTGCGGGGGAAGGATTGAGCGAGTGAGTAATCTATGCTGAAGAAGTTAGCTAAGTTTAGTTAATGCATGCTCAATGGCATCTTCACCTGTGAAAGCAAAAGTGAAGATGCTAATCCACCTCTCGAAAGAAGGTTGATAGAATGCGTTAAGCAAGAAGTATTTCTAGAGATAGAAACAACCTTGTGCTCACAAACGTTCATCCCTGATCATCATAGAGATATGGTGTTGCAGGCAATCACCAAGAGGCGAAAGCCGAGGGAAGATGAAACCTTAGTTGCGTCCTCAACAGGATTGACAAACTTGCGATGTTCTTTCCCCAAAAACGTTCTCACTCTGATTCTATCCACAAGACTTGCCATCGCATTCCCTCACACACACTTTGCACAACTTCAGATTTATTTACCTCTTTATTCATTTATCATCGCATTTTACACTTTATCTATTTATTCATTTATCAGCACATTTTACTTTTCAGCACCTCACAATATTAATTTGATTACGGTCACATATATCACATCATTTTCACATCAACATCGCAATCCCCGTGTTCGACCTCGATCACTCTGAGAAACTTGCGGTGGAATTATACTTGGTTTCGACGCAAGAAAACTTATGACATGCATAAACTATATGAACGCATTCTACAGTGAATTTTGTAGTATCGCATATATTATCTGGAAGCATGATTAAGATATTGTATCGCATAATGCATATAGCATATCATCAATCCTTGCGGTGGCATTACATCCGCCGCACAACAAGTTTTTGACAAGCAACAGCGGCCTACTCTGTAGTTGTTACAAAGAGTTGTAAAGTGCTACATACAAAGTTATCCTAATTTGTGCATGTTGAGACATGAAGAGTGGAGGTGTCCTGTGCAAATGAGTTTTGTGCAAGATCGGACCACGAAACCTGTCACTCTTACTTTATAACGTTGTTTACTGTTTAAGATTGACTATTTCAAAGTGATGACTTAGGTAACTTAACCATAATCCTGAGCTAACTATGAACTCTTGTTTGTTCGGGATTATCCTTTGATCTACAAACAGTGAGAGTAGACCAATTGCCTCTGCTGAATAAGTTTACCATTTTGGGGACAAAACCAGATGAATAGCTGAGAATATAGGGTGCAAGAGGGAATTCACTCCTACCCGATTAGGGTTAGTAGAGAGGTTGTTCGCTTCAAGTGTTGATTTTGGGTCTTGAACAAGAGGCCTCACCCTCTCATTGGCCTGAGAGGGATTTGATTTGTTGATTGGATCATAAATCAATTGTTCATTAAGGGATCAATGAAACTTAAGGAACAAGAGGTAATTTCGAGTGTAAAACAAAGATTTGACCCAGCAGTTATTATGAGCAACCTGTGAAGAGTTAACTTACTAATCAGGGTTATATCAAGTGGACATAATATATCTACAGTGAGGGGAGTTCAACTATGGGTTATAGTGAAGTGTCCCATTAGTTAACGAATGGGGGTTAGATCGGCCTAATGAGTTTAATCGATTAATCTCGGATCGTTGGAGCCCATGATCTGTAGGTCCACGAGGTCCCCGTACTAGCTCATAAATGGGTAAGCTTTAGGGTAGCTTGAGAAATTAATTTGAAATGTTCAAATTAAACGTAACAAGAGAATAAATATTTAAATATGATTTAAATATATGAAGATGATTATTGTGCAAAAATTAATTTAATATTTTATATTAAATTAATTAATTTTAAAAAATCAATTTTGAATTAAAATGGTTTAAAATCATTTTTTGTTTTAAAAAGAAAATGGAAAAACAATTTGCATGGTTGCACAAAATGGAAAATGGATTTTCTCCATTACCATCATCTTTATGCTCACACAAAAACCATTTTCTCTACTTTGATTCTCGCATGAGCTGCAAGCCATGCACTCCATCACTTTGCATGTTCATCTAAATATATAAAGAAGATTGGAATTTTTGGAGAAGAAAAAATACAGAATTTTGAGAGAAAATTTTCTGAAGAAGAAATTGTCTTCTTTAGTCGGGCTGCTATGAGATCTTCTTGTTTCTTCACATTTTCAAGCTCTTCTTCAATCCCACAACTCTGCCTAAAACTCCAAGAGCATAGTAGGGAAGGCTTTGAGGTGGTTCACGTTGATATCAAGTGAAGACAACAGCTGAACAGACGTTTTCTTGGAGAGTTCATCATAGGTATGTTCTGAAAACCCTTTTTTTTATGATGAGCATGCTTTAGTTTTTGCCAAAATTAGTGAATTAAAATGCTTATGGATCCTTAATACTTCCGTTGCATGTTATTTAACTCTTACAACCTTATTTTGTTGATACTCCCAAGGTATGCGTTCAAGCTTGTTTCTTCTAAATTGTCAACACATTCCACCCACTTGGCGATTAATCTTCCATTACAATGATCACTATGGACGCAACATTCCATGCGGTCAATTAGCCTTTATGAACCTTTGCATGTGATTATTCTTTCTGCAGTCTGAGCTCGACGCATGCGGTCAATTCCTGCAATGGCTGCAAAAATAGATGCTTTGATGCATAATAACGTATGATATGAGATTAGTGAGGATTTCTGGTGCTGGTCGACGCAAGCTCACTTTTCCATATGAATTCTTGGTATTATTGACACATATTCTATTTATTAGCCCTTATGATTCTAAATAAAAGGCTACAATAGCTTGTATTTCTACAAGCTATCAGTAGGCTTCTCCTAGCTCCTCTTGGCCTGAAGCAACATAATTCCTTGTTAGATTCTTTAGAATTCTCATCAAGATGCTTCAAATAGTTTGCTTACTAGCAAGACCCTTACTAGCGAGATCATCACTAGTAAGACCAACACTAGCAAGATCATCACCAAGGAGATCATCACTAACGAGATCTTCACCAATGAGATCATCACTAGCGAGATCATCTTATGAGCGAGACCTAACATGAAACTCAGCATAGCGAGACTTACTATTATTAGTGAGACTTAGCATAGATTCTAGCAAGACTAGGTAGAAAATCAACGAGATTTGAGTGACCAGCGAGAAATACACCATCCTTATCTCGCTCTCGCTCCTTTGGGTGAGCTACTTGCTTGATCTTCCTAACCAATTGTCTGCTTACGCAACAAATTCCTGTTTCAACTTATAAAAATTTATAACTCGAAATCCAAAACTGATTTCAAGAAACGTTCTTCTAAAAACTTGTTTATAATTTAGTTAGCTATCTTACCTTAAAATTTCAGCTCCAGACTCGATCTCTACAGCCTGATATCCTTCGAATATCATATCCTGTCCAGATTACTCGAATTCTAGACCAGCTTCAATTCTTCTTCGAATTTCACCTATTTCCCTTCACATTTAGCTCAGGCATCCTTCACAAAAGTTGTTAAGAAAGGATTAACTATTAACCTCAAATATGCAGCTCCAAAATCGGTCTCTACAACTTGTTATCCTTCGAACATCATACTCTGTCCAGATTACTCGAATTCCAGACCAGCTTCAATTATTCTTCGAATTTCCCCAAGTTTTTCTTCAAATTCTACCCCACTCAACCCTAAACCTTCTTCTTCTTCTCCAATTCGATGCTTAGCTGAAGTACCCTCACTTGTTTCGATTTGGAAGAGGAGGTATGTCGGTAGTAAAAATGGGGAAAGAGTGATCCCTCATCCCACTTAAACCTTCCCACTGACTTGCACATTTTTCTCTTTTCCTTTTTCTTTTTCAAATAATCACAAACTTATTTTATTCCATACTTCCATTAATTCTTTTGTAACAAAATAATAATAATCATATTCTGCTTAATAGTATTCTTCCACCTTTGTTCAACATAAATCCTAAACTCAATATATCTCATAAAGATTTAATACGTACCTTACCAAAAGCACTCTCAGCTAAATTCACAAGCTTACCGGAGGCTTTTTAACACAACACTTAGAGTTTTCGCTTCTTCTTTTTCTTCATTCTTCAACTTTTCCCTACAATGTAACATTCCTCATAAGTAAACCTACTTAACATTGTAATCACATAGTTAACATACTTAGGTAAAGAAAGTAGGGTTCGGGGTTTACATCTATGCCTAGTTATATCATTCTCACTACATCATTCGTTAAAGTATTCATAGCAAAACTCAAGTCTATTGTCGGTTCTAAAGTATTTTAACCTTTTACATGTTTGGGTATCTATCATAGCTTTTCATTCTTTAAACTTTCCAAAAACTTGGTCCTTAGTTTTAAGAAAGTATATCCAGCTCTTCTTAGAAAAGTCATCTGTAAAGGATAGAAAATACCTTGAGCCACTAAGGCTTGTGTATGAGATGGTTCCCATAGGTCAGAATGAACATAATCCAATGTTTCTTCGGTGGTGTGCTGAGATTTTATGAAACTTTACCTGGTTGCTTTCCCTAGAATACAATGTTCATAAAAGGAAAGGTGCTCACTGATCCCTTTAGGCAGTATACCTTGTTTAAACAGTGCTTGCATCCCTTTTTCATTGATGTGGAATAGTCTTTTGTGCCATAAGTCTGTCTCTGTTAAGCTTGCTATTGAAACTGTGTAGGCACTAGTCATCATCTCTACTCATCTTACAATATAGAGGTCATTGACCTTTTCACCATCCAACACTACCTTAGAGTCCTTAATCACCTCTAGGATTCCATCTTTTCCTCTAAACTCACACCCAATGGAGTCAAGCATACCCAAAGATATCAAATTTCTCTTGAGTAAAGGTACATGTCTCACATTTCTAAGAAGCTTGATTGATCCATCCTTTAGTTTTAAGGATACTGAACCGACCCCTTTGATTTTGTAGGCTTCATTGTTCCCCATGTACACAGATTCTCCATCCACATCATTGTAGTTATTAGACCAAAGTCTAAAGGGTGTCATATGATAGGTACAGCCAGAGTCAAGTACCCAATCATGCTTCCCAAGAGGACTTATTTGGTTGCTTTTGTTTCTAGTAGAGGCTAAGGCATCAAAATAGAAGTAGGACCCTTCAACCACTGAAGCTTCTGACTGTTTTCCTTTCTGATCCTTCTCTTTTTCTTGATTTTTCTATTTTAAGCTGTAGCAATCCCTCATAAAGTGTCCTTTCTTCTTGCAATAATTACATCTCAGCTTGCTTTTGGGTTTATGCTCTTTACCATACTGATTTTTAGTTCCTTTAGACTGATTCTGCTTGTTCTTGCCCTTGACAAACAACCCTTCTACACCAGGCTACTCCTTTTTTACTGGCTGAAGCTCCAACTCTCTCGTTCTCAAAGTTGAAATAATGGCATCAGTGGTAACTGACTCTCTGCCATATTTCAAAGCATTCTTTACCTCCTTATAGGCTTTAGATAGAGAGTTCAACAAGACAAATACTTCATTCTCATCGCCAATCCATTTAAACTCATCCAGATTGTTTTATAGTGGTTTAGCAAAACCCATCTTAAAAGTGAAGAACTTTTCCCATAGGTAAATATTGTTGGGGAGATCCTTGGTTGCAAAGAGACCTTCCAGCTTGACCTACATTTTGTAGGCCGTGGCTTGATTGAACACCTATCTCAAGATGTTGTCATTGAGATTAAGAACCAAAGTTCCATATCTTCCCTTTCTTGAGCTGTTAATATAGGTGGAAAAGTTGACGGGTCTAAAAGGGCTTTATGAGCTCTCTGTTGTCCAAGAATAGCTTTGATTTTGGCCTTCCACAGACCAAAATCATCCTTTCCATCGAACTTCTCTTTTTCAAATCTTGCAACAATCATCACTAATCTGATCGAGTATCTAGATTGGTTTTCTTGAGTATCTTGATGCTCTAAGAATGTTGACCTTGATGATCTTCAAATGCTCTGATACCACAAATTTTTAGGTTATTCAATCTTCTCTAGGCCTAGTTACTCAAGATCAACACTGAAATGATGAAGAAATGGCCGAGAAAGGCCTTGTCAAATCCTCGATGCTCGATATGATTCTACTCAATACTCGATGCAAATTTCCTTCTATCCTCGACGAGATTCTGTTCTTGCTCGATGGAACGCGATAAGGGCTGATCGATACTCGATCATACTCGATGAGTCTTGATCTTTACTCAATGTGACTGAAAGAAAAAACCGACTGACTCGAAGCTACTCGATAAAAGAAATTGATGCATGATTCAAGTCGATACACTGGAATTCAATACAATTTGATAGCAATATTGTATTCACGCAATTTGTAGAAAGATTGAAGTCTATCGAACAAAGAAGATAAAGAGAAGAAGAAGAAACACACAAGATTATGTGGTTTGGCCAAGATGCCTACGTCCACAGAAAGATTCACGTTCTTTTTCACTTAGAAGATTGTGTACAGTTTGTTTGTTTGCAGAAAAAATAGAAATTATAAACTCAATCTGTTTTGTTTTCTGATCAGTGGTATTTATAACAAATACCAACAAACCGTTTACAAGATAAAGTTAGTTATAAACTAAATTAACTGAGGTATCTGAGTCATAATTTCTTCACTTCACGAGCATTAGAATTCCTTGATGAATAACTGACCATCTCATTGACACTTTCCACTTTCTCCATCCAAATTGAAATTGGAGACAAAGTGAATATAATTGCACTATTGCAACTAATGTTGTATCACTGCTTGGTAAATTGATAATTCACCTTTCAATATTGCAAGAGTACCCTAATTATTGCTTTAAACTGCATTTTTCGTAGGACAACTGATTCATTTAGTATCAAGTTGATTAAAATTTAAAAAGCTAGCACTCATAATCCACTATACAAGATGTATGCCATATGGACAGTGGTTGCTATATGGATTTGGTTTTCTTTGTCGTTATTGAAAATTTGGAGCACCTTTGCTCATTAGGTTCAGGTTATGTTTCATGTCACAAGAAGATTTTGAGTATGGAGTACTCGATGGACATCACACTTACTTTGAAGGCGAGAAGAAAGGTTAGTTCATTAACATTGTAATTGGTTTTCTTTTTCGTTCTTTGTTCTACAAAATCTTTGAAATTTGGAGTTATAATGTACAAGAACTTGTTTTGCTTTTGGATTAATTCTTCTGTTTAGTCTGAGTGGAATATGGATTCATCAAGAAATATTGACTTGCTAATGGTAGTTGAATTGAATCTAGTTCCCTATTGTTCTTTTTCTATCTTTTGGCCTACAAAATTTTGTAGGCATGACATAAAACCTCTCTTGTGACATTCACAAAGTTACCTATATTTATTCAAATCATGAAAATGTTGATCGGGTCTTTCTTGACGACGAAAGACCAGACCAAGACGTGATAACAGGTAGAAATGCACGTTATTGCAGCGTAAATAAGTAAAACAATGAGGGAATATGACGGTAAAAATAAACAATATCCTGTCCAAAAGTGTTAAACTGAGAAAATTGAGATCGCATGCGTCCATCGCATAAAAGCAATTAATTGACTTATTTTGTGCAAGAAAAATTCGTTGGCGCAAGTAAAATTGCGATCCAAGGAATTAGGCGTTTGTGCGCATTGAAAGATTGCGATCGTATGTCATCATAAACAAGTTGCTCAAGACAATGGTCGCATAAAGACTGCGCATCAAGGTGACAGCATAATAAATCATGATGGGACGAAAAGCTAATGACGGTCAAATCCGAATTTAGTTGACAAGCCATTAAAGCCACACTGTAGCAAGTACACTCAACTTTCGATGACCATTAATTGGCGCATCAGAACAGGAGATTAATGATCGCCCATCATTGCAATCATTAGAGAGAAAGGCTGCTTCACCTTGAGCTCTATAAATACCGGAGGCCACCATTATAAAAGGGATCGCTATAGATCATATACAAGATAGAGAGTCGTTAGTCTATTCATACTTATACTTAGAGGACAGAGATGAGCTAAGAGTCGAAGAAGCCGAGAGATCATTCCCAGGAAGATCGAGAGACTACCTAGAAGCGCTACAAAGGGAGAGAGAGCCGACACTTACGAAAGCAAGGATATTCATCTGGACAGTGTTGGAGTGAAAAAGACAGTGTAAAAGGCCATAGGAAGCAAGACATTGCTACCGGGCTTCTTATCTCTACATTCCATTGCTATTCCGTATTCTGCATTTATTTATAGAAAATGGAAATCTCACTTCAACTTATGTTCAATCTCTCCATACTTCACATGAGTAGCTAAATTTCCGAATGGGTTGAGAAGTACTTAGCTAGCATGACCTAAGATTTACACTTTATGCGATCATCTTGTCTTATGTATGCGTCATTCACCCTTTAGAGATACTTGAGAGAGTAGTCTAAAGAAAGAATCTACACTTGAAAGAGTCAGATTAGAATCTAGGCTTGAGAGAGTCAGATTAAAACCGCATAAGCAAGAGATAGAAACTTAGACATAAGTTCTATTTTCTATTACGCATCGCATGCACCCTAGTAATAGGATATGATAGTATGCGGTCACCTTGTGTATGTGTGCATCATTCATCATCGCATAGACAAGAATAGAGGCTTAGACATAAGTCCTATCGATATTTTCGTATACATCGCATGCGTCCTAGAAATAGGAACTATGGCATTTGCATTGAGAGATGACATGTTGTGTCTGTGTGTAGCATGATCGCATAACTTGAATGCAATCTTAGGAAATGTTAGCTAAACCCCTTCTTAACCTATTCATCGCATACTCATTGTAATTCTCGATTTCATCAACACTTTGTTCAAACTCTGTCGTATAGGATATATACTTAATCAAAATACCATCCAACTTATTTGTTTTCACCACCGCAAGAGAATCCAAATTTATTGTCACATATTAACTCAGTAGTTCCTGTGTTCGACCCTAGACTTACCAGGAAACCTAGTGAGGCTTATACTTGGGTCTTACTAGGAAAACTTATGTGCAATGCATAACACATCACCGCAACTTATACCATAATCACATCATCATTTACAACGCATCAAGTTTTTGGCACCGTTGTCGGGGACTACGGAAGTACATATTGCACTAACAGTAACTTTTTTTTTTCTTTGAAGCTTTTGACCTTTGTGCACTGCCATTCCTTTGGTAAGGGAAGAAGCAGGTGTCGCATGAGCGAAGGACATGTTCCTGAGCCCAACTATGACCCAGAGATCGAAAGAACGTTCCGAAGAAGACAGAGAGACAACCGTCGACAACAATAAGAAAGAAATCCCAGAATGGTGAAACAACCAGAAGAAAGAGTCGCGAACGCAAACAACATCATGGCAAATCCCATTCTCCTAGCAAACGACCGTAATAGACCCATTCGAGACTATGCATTGCCTAACCTCTATGATTTCTCCCCAGGGATCATGAGGCCAGCTTTGGACGGATCGAGGTTTGAGATGAAGTCGGTTATGTTACAGATGATCCAGACAGTCGGAAAGTTTGGTGGAAGGTGTGGCGAAGACCCACACGCCCATCTTCGGAGTTTCATTCAAATATGTAACACTTTTGTGTTCCCAAATATCTCAGCTGAAGAAGTTCGACTAATGTTGTTCCCATTTTCATTATGCGATCAAGCAAGGAAATGGGCATATTCTCCCGAACCAGGGGAGATAACTTCGTGGGAACAAGTTGTAGAGAAGTTCATGAAGAAATACTTTCCTCCTATAGAGAATGTAAGAAGGAGAAAGTTGATCACGAATTTTGAATAGGAAATTGACGAATCACTCAGCGACGCTTAGGCGAGGTTTAAGAGATTAGTGTGAAATTTTCCGCACAATGGATTTCTAGACTGTCTCCAGATGGAGATATTTTATCACGGTTTGAACCTTGCATCGCAGATGGCTGCCAATGCAGCAGCAGCTGGTGGTCTGCTTGATAAAACTTACGATGAGGCTAAAAATATTCTTGATTGCATATCAAAGAATCACGAAGACTGGTGGGAAAGCGATCAACGACTAAAAATTCGATAAGGTGACGCAAACAATGGGGCTATCGCATCTCTACATAATTAAATGAATGTGATGATTAATCTATTACAGGGCATCGCAATCAATAGCCCTGCAACGCAAAGAGGGCAGGTCAATGCAATTGAGCAGATGAGCACGAGTTGTGCTACTTGTGGATTTTCACATCCGATTGAAGAATGTCCAAGGAACCCGCAGTCAGTATACTTCGTAAAGAACAATCCTTTCTCAAACACAAACAACCTCGGGTGGAGAAACCGCCCCAATTTTGCATGGAAAAATAATCAACAACATATTTATCAACCAATGGTGCAGAAAGAAGGACTGCCAGGATTTTTCCAGCGAACGAACGGTCAACTACAACATCAAGCCAGCAGCTCGAAAGCGTCGCTATCTTCCTCTCTGGAGAACCTATTGAAGCATTATATTGAAACAAACGAGATGGTACTACAGAACCAGGTGATTTCCATCCGTAATCTAGAGATCCAAATAGGACAGATTATAGGAGAGCTAAAAAATAGACCGCAAGGGACGTTGTTGAGCTCAACCGAGCTCCCTTGCAACCCGAGGAACAATGGAAAGGAGCAATGTCAAGTAGTAACCTTGCGAAGTGGAAAGACAATAGCGGAAGAAAAGAACAAGTAGGACTAATCTAGTTGCGATGGAATCTAAGAACCCGTTGACAAAGAATGAACCAGAAGAGCCTGAGACGATGGAACCAGAAGTTACGTCCACCTCTAAGCCTATAGAACACAGAACCGTGAAGGTACAACTACCATTATTCCCGCAAAGACTTAAGAAGAAGCAAAATGATGAAGTGCAGTATCATCGCTTCATGGAAATGTTAAAGCAACTACACATCAACATCCCGTTTATAGAAGCGATAGAACAAATGCCAAGATATGCGAAGTTTTTAAAGAACATGGTGAAAAAGAAAAGAAGCACGGGAAAGTTCGCAACGATGGCGTTAACATAAGAGTCAAACACCATAATCCCACCAAAGATGCGTGACCCAGGAAGTTTCACGATACCCTGCTCAATTGGGGGGATTTATATCGATCAAGCGCTATGCAACCTTGGGGCCAGTATAAATTTATTGCTTCTTTTAGTCTTCTGAAAGTTGAATGTGGGGCAGATGACACCCACGACTATACTCTTCAGCTTGTGGCAGGTCCCTAGTTCCCCCTAAGGGAAAGTTTGAAGATGTCCTGGTCACAATTGATAAATTCATTCTACCGGCAGACTTCATCATTCCTGATGACCTTACAAGTCGGACAAAGATTGTGCCCATCATATTTGGATGACCACTTTTATCTACTGGTCGCGCGCTAAAATTTGATGTGTACAAGGGAGAGATCACGATGAGTATAAATGAGAGAAGCTCAGGTTTAACATCATCAAAGCGATGAAGTATCTGAAAGATGGAGACCTATCCGATTCTGATAATGAACAAGTTGTAATAGAAGAAGAGGAGTCCAAAGAAGAAAATGAAAGAAAGGATGCGACTGCATCCGTAGAAATCTGCAATATGATAACAGAAACAGCAAACAAAGAAGAAAATTTTTGATTTGAATGAAAAGAGAGAAAAGCACAAAAACCTTCCTTAGAACAACCACTTACAGTGGAAATTGAAAACTCTGCCAAGTCACCTGAATATGTTTTCCTTGGGCAAAATGAAACCTTATCGAGATAATTTCCTCTCCACTACAAGAAGAACAAAAATGTGCTGCTTAGCATCCCTGAAGAAGTACATAAAAGCAATTGGGTGGACGCTAGCAGATATAAGAGAAACTAAGCCCAACATACTGTATGCACAGAATATGTCTCGAAGAAAACCAAAAAGAGCCTATCGACCTCAACATAGACTGAACCCTGCGATGAAGGAGGTTGTGAAAAGGAGATAATTAAATGGTGGATGCAGGCATCATATACCTAATCATCGATAGCACGTGGGTCAGCCTCGTGCAATGCGTGCCCAAGAAGGGAGGAATGACGGTAGTCTCAAACGCAAACAATGAGTTAATACCAATGAGAACCGTCACTGGTTGGCGAATTTGCATGGACTACCGTAAGCTCAATGCGGTGATGAAGAAGGACCATTTCCCTTTTCCTTTTATTGACCAAATGCTAGACTGCCTAGCAGGAAATGATTTATGTTTTCTTGACAGGTATGCAGGCTACAACCAAATAATGATCGCTCCTGAAGACCAAGAGAAGACCATATTCACCTGCCCATACGGAATGTATGCTTTTTGCCGCATGCCGTTCAAATTATGCAATGCGCCGAGCACGTTTCAGAGGTGCATGATGGCTATCTTCTCCAAATATCTCGAGGATTTAGTGGAAATTTTTATGGACGACTTCTCGGTTTACGGAACTAGACCGTAATCAGTCAAAGGTGAATGCAACCTTTCCAGATGAGCAGCTGTTCAAACTTGAAGAATTACCGTGGTACGAAGATGTTGTCAATTACCTAGTCTGTGAGCAATTTCCGAAAAATTACACAGCCTACCAAAAGAGGCGGCTTATGCATGAATGTAAATCCTACTATTGGGACGAGCCGAATCTTTAAAAGAGGGTCAGACCAGATCTTGCGACTATATGTACCAGAGACTGCTTATCAGTGCATACTTTCCCCATGCCATAACTCACCTTATGGTGGACAGTTTGGAGGTCAACGCACAGCAGCAAAAATGTTGCAAAGCGGGTATTTTTTGCCGACTCTATTCAAGGATGCGCGAGACTATTCTATGAGATGTGACAAGTGCCAACACATGGGAAACATTTCATGGAATAATGCGATGCCATGAATATTATATTAGAATTGGAACTCGTCGACGTGTGGGGCATAGATTTCATGGGACCATTTCCACCATCAAATGGTCACAAGTACATTATGTTGGTCGTCGATTATGTCTCCAAGTGAGTTGAAGCGGTATCATGCGTCGCAAGCGATGCGACGATAGTCTCCAGATTCTTGCGAAGAAACATCTTCACTCGTTTTCGCACCCCACATGCCATAATAAGTGATGAAGGCTCCCACTTTGTTAATGGCATCATCAACAAACTACTTCTCAAGTACAATATCCACCATAAGGTCTCCACCGCATATCATCCACAGACAAACGGCCAAGCCGAGGTGTCTAATAGGGAAATCAAACTGATCATAGAGAAGGTGGTGAATCCTTCATGCAAAGATTGGGCCATGAAGCTGGACGATGCCTTGTGGGCATATAGGACCATCTATAAAACACCTATAGGAATGTCCCCGTATGCGCTGGTGTTTGGGAAGGCATGTCACTTACCGCTGGAATTGGAGCATAAAGCTCTATGGGCAATAAAGAAGCTCAATTTTGATTTGAAGACTGCAGGGGAGGAAAGAAAACTTCAGTTGCTCGAGCTAGACGAATGGAGAATTCAAGCATATGAAAATTCCAAGATCTACAAGGAATGTGCAAAGCGTTGGCATGACAAATGACTATGCGAAAAGAATCTCCAGGTTGGACAGAAGGTCTTGTTATAAAACTCTAGGCTACGACCCTTTCTCATAAAATTAAAGGCACGCTGGTCCAGACCATTTATAATTAAAGATGTTTTCCCACATAGTGCGGTCGAATTAATTAATGAAGAAGAGACCAGTGCATTCAAGGTCAACGGGCAAAGAGTCAAGATGTATCACGGAGGAAACTTTCATCGCGAAAAAACCTCCGTGAACCTGAAGAATCCTAACTGAAGAAGAAATGAGCAGTCCCTGCGCTAATATACGATACAAACTCATCAAGGACGCAATTTTTGGAAATATCCTTTTGATATCTTTATTTCATGAACTTACTTTACCTTTTTTGTACAAACACTACTCTTTAAAATTATCAACTCTGTCTTTCATACTTTTTACCCTCTTAATATTTAGCAACGATCATAGTGAACGATTGCGGTGGAGCTACGCGATAAACTAAAAACACGCGACCAGTTCGATCAGGCCATCGCAATCGAGGAATCTACCCACTACAAGTAAGGATGCGATCACAGAAGATGTGGGCAACAGAGCAAATTTGGGGGTTATATATTCTTTGACTCTTTTGTTCCAATTTTGCACTCCTCGCACCACATTTTAATATTGCTAATTTTATTATCGCATCCTCCTTAGTTTGACGCAATCATTAAATTTTGATTACTTTATTTAGTCACCGTATTTTTTCCCATACCAATTATGATTTCAATGATGAAATTCATGCCTTTATTTCTGACCACATGTACTAGAGTCAACTTAATTTCCGGACAATCAATTCATGAAACATTTATAAAAGTTAGCGGTCCACCAGCTTTCTTTCAAAATGAATTTTATGAAATTTCCTAAGAGCATCGCATGAGTTATTTTAGTCTATCAGCAATGAAGACATTGTTGTGTATAAATGTGGGGGTGCCAGTATTTATTTTCAACATTGCTACTTTTAGAGATTTTTTCTGAAAAAAAATAAATAAATAAAATAAAAAATAATAATAACATTGAGATCGGATCCTACTCATAGTTGGATGTCCACATGACGCCCATGGAAGCAAGCCAAAACGAAGGTGAGAATCGTGATTAACACAAAAATCAAGTGATCGCAACTCCGCTGCCAAGTAAAATGGGCATGAGCTTAGACTGAGAAAGAGCACCTTGTTCGTAGTTGGATGCTCGCATGACACCCATGGGGGAAAGCCAAAATGAAGGCTAGGCACTTAGATCAGTGCAAGGTCACAAAAATAATATCTAAACCGCGCAAGGATAAAAATCATTTGGAAGCACCCCGGTTGAAAATTTTTTGAAATAAATCATGCGATATCCTGGAAACAAGTAAAGTCTTTTTGAAGGTTAAACTTGCGGCCCTAAGTATTAGAAATATTTTAGGAAAAGTCCAAGATAGAAATTAAGAAGATTTCGGTTCATAAAATTTGAATAAGGCACCTCGAGAAATTTAGGTAGAAAAAGGCACTTGACTCTTTAAAGAAAATATTTAGTTTATGCTTGAGGAAAAGCATTGTTTTAAATTTGGGGGTATGATAACGGGTAGAAATGCACGTTATTACAGCGCAAATAAGTAAAACAATGAGCAAATGCGACAGTAAAAATAAACAATATCCTGTCCAAAAGTGTTAAACAGAGAAAATTGCGATCGCATGCGCCCATCATATAAAAGTAGTTTATTGACTTATTTTGTGCAGGAAAAATTCGTTGCCGCAAGTAAAATTGCGATCCAAGGAATTAGGCGTCCGCGCGCATTGAAAGATTGTGATCGCAAAGTCATGCGATCGTATGCGATCGTGAGAAGTTGCTCAAGACAGTGGCCGCATAAAGACTGCGCATCAAGATGACAGCATAATAAGTCATGATGGGACGGAAAGCTGAGGACGGTCGAATCCGAATTTAGTTGACAAGCCATTAAAGCCACACTATAGTAAGTACACTCAACTTTCGGTGACCATTGATTGGCGCATCAAAGCAGGAGATTTAATGACCATCCATCATTGCAATCATTAGAGAGAAAGGCTACTTCACCTTGAGCTCTAGAAATACCGGAGGGCACCATTGTAAAAGGGATCGCTATAGATCATATACAAGATAAAGAGCCTTTAGTCTGTTCATAATTATACATAGAAGACAGACGATCTAAGACCCGAAAGAGTCGAGAGATCATTCTTAGGCAGATCGAGAGACTGCCAAGAAGCACTACAAAGGGAGAGAGGGCCGACACTTGCGAAAGCAAGGATATTCATCTGGACAAAGTTGGAGTGAAAAAGATAGTGTAAAAGGCCATGGGAAGTAAGACATTGCCATTGGGATTCTTATCTCTACATTCCATTGCTATTCTATATTCTGCATTTATTTATAAAAAATGGAAATCTCATTTCAACTTATGTTCAATCTTTCCATACTTCGCATGAGTAGATAAATTTCTGAATGGGTTGAGAAGTACTTATCTAGCATGACCTAAGATTTACACTTTATGCGATCATCTTGTCTTATGTATGCGTCATTCACCCTTTAGAGATACTTGAGAGAGTAGTCTAAAGAATGAATCTAGACTTGGGAGGGTCAGATTAGAACCTAGGCTCAAGAGAGTCAGATTTGAACTGCATAAACAAGAGATAGAAACTTAGACATAAGTTCTATTTGCTATTACGCATCGCATGCACCCTAGTAATAGGATATGATAGTATGCAGTCACCTTTTGTATGTGTATATCATTCATCATCGCATAGAAATGAATAGAGGCTTAGACATAAGTCCTATCGACATTTTTTAATACATCGCATGCGTCCTAGAAATAGGAACTATGGCATTTGCATTAAGAGATGACATGTTGTGTTTGTGTGTAGCATGATCGCATAACTTGAATGCAATCTTAGGAAGTATTAGCTAAACCCCTTCGCAACCCATTCATCGCATTCATTGTAATTCTCGATTTCATCAACTCTTTATTCGAACTCCATCGCATAGGAAATATACTTAATCAAAACACCATTCAATTTTTTTTTTCACCACCGCAAGAGAATCAAAATTTAATGTCGCATTTTAACTCAATAGTCCCTATGTTTAACCTTGGACTTACCAGGAAACCTAGTGAGGCTTATACTTGAGTCTTATTAGGAAAACTTGCATGTGCAACGCATAACACATCACTGCGACTTATACCATAATCGCATTACCATTTGCAATGCATCAGGGCAGTACGATGGCCCTTTGGAAGCCTCCATTGTCAACAGCCAACTACAATTGGTTATATGAAGTTATATATATATATATATATATATATTAACGTAAGTACTCATTATTTTATATAGAGTAGAAAGTTATAAGTTTAATGATTTTCCCAGACTTATAAAGCTTATAGTTTAACTTTTGATCACGTAATTCTTTTCGATCTCTTGGATCATGTTGTTGGCAATGTAGACTTTTTTATTTATGATTCGATTTTATTTCATTGATGGGTTTTGTAGACGAAATCACGCATCTTGTGGATTGGAAGGTGGAAATGTTCGAGAAGAACATTTTGAGGAGGGGTTGTGCCTAATATTGCTACAAAGAAGGGAAATGACTACCCTATTGGCCCTATTCTTCTTGGATTCTTCATTATTTTCGTCATTGGATCATGTGAGTTTTGGGAAATGTTCGAGAAGAACATTTTGAGGAGGGGTTGTGCCTAAGATTGCTACAAAGAAGGGAAATGACTACCCTATTGGCCCTATTCTTCTTGGATTCTTCATTCTTTTCGTCATTGGATCATGTGAGTTTTGGATTTTGGATGGTAATTTCCTCCTTTCCTCTTTCATATGATTATGCTTATGTTTTGGCATATTTTGGATTTTTATTATGTGATTTGAGCTTCCATGTGGTTGCTTATAACAAGAACATGATATCTCAGCCTTCTTTGCAAATTCCCATGAAGACTCAAAATCAAAGATTTGAGAATTTATGTACATACGTATATGTGTGTAGAAATGTAATTCTTTAAATAGAAATGTAATTCTTTAAATGTTAGTTGTTTAAATTGTCATCGACTGAGCAATCTTACTGAAATCTTTAATGAACCTGCGATAGAAACCTGCATGACCAAGAAACGAACGGACCTCCCTCACATTTGTGGGGTAAGGGAGCTTAGTAATAACATCAATTTTAGCAAGATCTACCTCTATGCCATGCTCATATACTATATGTTCTAAAACTATGCCACGTGAGGCCATAAAATGACACTTTTCTAAATTCAGAACAAGGTCCTAGACAAATTAGACAGACAATCAGCAAATGAGTCTCCATATACAGTAAAGTCATCTATAAAAACCTCCATGTATTTTTTAATATACTCATAAAATATGGACATCATACAGCGCTGAAAGGTGTCGGGAGCGTTACGTAGTCCAAATGGCATTCTTCTGAAAGCAAAGGTGCCATAAGGATGTGTAAATTTCTTCTTCTGTTGGTCCTTTTAATTTATCGGATTTGATAGAAACCTGAAAAACCATCGAGAAAATAGAAGAAGGGCTTTCCAGCAAGCCTTTCAAGCATCTGATCAATAAACGGAATGGGGAAGTAGTCCTTTCTAGTTATAACATTTAATTTCCTAAAATCTATACACATCATCCACTCATTCTGGTCCCTAACAAGAATCAAACTACCCTCATCATTTTAATCACAGCAATACCCGTTTTCTTAGGCACTACATGAATAGGACTGACCCACTCACTATCAGTGATAGGATAGATAATACCTACATTCAAGAGTTTGAAGACTTCTTTCATAACTACCTCATTCAAAACAGGATTCAGACGTCGTTGGGACTATCGACAAGGCTTGGATCTATCTTCCAAAGAGATTTGGTGCATGCACACAGCAGGACTAATACCTTTAATGTCGGCCAACATCCATCCAATGGCCATTTTATATTTCTACAGTACCTTAACCAGCTGCTTTTCTTGTTCCTCAGTTAGGTGCTTGGAAATGATAATGGGCAAGGTCTCAGTTTCCCCCAGATAGGCATACTTTAAGTGTTCTGGAAGCTCCTTCAGCTCCAATTTAGGTGTCTGCAAAATAGAAGAAAGCACCTTGTCAAAAGATTCATCATCAAAACATGAGGGCATATTAACCGGCTCTATCATGGACAAGGTGGCAAGCTCTCCAAAGGGGATTAAATCTCCTGAGTCATCTTAATCGTCGTCATATACATCCCATATAACCTCCTACTCAAGAGAGTCAAACACATCAATCTGGCACAAAGAATGTACTTGCCCTATGGTGGAAGTTTTCATAGCATCGAAAATATTAAACTTGACCTACTCACCATCGAACTCCACAGACAAAGTGCCCTCATCTATATCAATCTTAGTCTTACCCGTCTTCATAAAAGGTCACCCAAGCATGATTGATGCAGATGAGATGGATGTGGTTCTTCCATCTTAAGAACATAGAAATCGGTAGGAAAAAGCAACTCATTGATCTGAACTAGGACATCCTCAATGACTCCTAATGGGTGAATAAAGGACCTATCTTCTAATTGTATGACAACTCCAGTTTCAGTTAAGTTCTTTAATTTTAATTTTTGATAAATTGAATAAGGCATAACATTTATTGATGCACCCAAATCTAGCATGGCCCTATCAATTTTCTTTTTTCCTATGATGCAAGGGAGAGAAAACATACCTGGATCCTTCTATTTTTTTTGTAAGTTTTTCTGTAGGTCTGCAGATACGAATTGACTTACCACCATTCTCTCTTTTTCCTTAGCTTGTCTTTAACTCGTACGAAGCTCCTTAAAAATTTGACATATTTGGGGATTTTCTTGACGGCATCGAGGAGAGGAATATTTATCTCAACCCTTCTAAACATCTCGAAAAGCTCCTTGTCCTTGTTTGCAACTGCTTCCTTTGGCCTAGCAAGCTTAGAAGGAAAGGGGCTGTAGGTACATATGTATCTAAAAGAGGATAAGGGTGAGAAGATACTCCCTGTTTATTTTATGGTGTCAAAACGGTTTGATCTGAAGAATAAATTTTTGGTTTCTCTAATTCTGGCTCTTTCACTGACTCAACAGGTGGCTCCAACTCCTTGCCACTCCTCAATGTGGTTGCACTAACATTCACTCTAAGAATTGACTCAGGCTGGGATGGAAGTTTGCTAGACTGTCTCTCCAATTTGCTCATAGAGGTGACTAGCTGTGAGACTTGGGTCCCCAAAGCTTCAATGGCTTTCCTTGTATCTTGCTGAAACTGTTGTGTATCCTATTGAAATTTAAAAGAGTTGTCAGCAAGACTTTTAACAATGTCTTTCTAGGACATATCTGAACCAGACGGAGCTCCATGATTCAGCTGGGCCTGCTCATTCTATCCTCCCCATTTAAAGTTTAACTCTTTCCACCCAGTATTGTAAGTCTGACTAAATGGGTTCGCCGTCTGTTTTGCCCATTATAATTGTAGCCTCTAATGGCATTCACTTCAGGAATTTCTCCTTGCAAAGCACTTGGGCAAACGTCAGTTGAATGGCCAATTCCATGACATACTTGGCAAATGGCAGCGGGCTGTCCAATCTCCATTTTTGTCAACTGTTTCAGAACAGAAACTAATTCAGATATTTCTTTCTTAAGTTTACTTACCTCATTGGCGGACTTTACACTGACTGCAGCTCTAGTTCCAAACTGTTGAGAATTTGTTGCCATAGTAGCTATCAAGTTCATTGCCTCAGCCAGGTTTTTATTGACTAAGACTCCTCTTGCAACTGCATTTATGCTGCTTTTGTCAATCTGCATCATTCCCTTATAAAAGTACTAGATCAAGAGTTGGCACAGATCTTTTTGAATCGTTCCCAATACTCATGAAAGGTCTCTTCATCGAACTACATGATGCTATAAATTTCCTTTTTGATGCTAGCAGCTCGGGATGCTGGAAAGAATTTATCCAAGAACTGTCTCTGTAGTTCTTCCCAGGACGCGATGCTTCCAAGAAAAAGAATATAGAGCCATTCCTTGTCATCTCCCTTCAATGAAAAGGGGAATGCCTCCACATTGGTCTGCTCCTAGATCACCCCATTGGGTTTCATTCCATTGCACACGACATAGAATTTCCTCAAATGTTTGTGAGGGTCTTCGCCCTGTAGACTAGAAAAGGCAGGAAGTAAGTGAATTAAGCAAGATTTAAGTTCAAAGTTACCTATTGTCTCCAGATAGGCAATGCACAAGGGTTGCTAAGTGAAGTCAGGGGTTGCAAGCTCCTTGAGGGACTTTCCTCGTTCGGCCATTACTGGGAAATTTTCAAGGACGTACCCTTCAAATGTGTCTTCAACATAAATCTCGCTGTCAAGAGTAGATTGTTGTCTCCTTTCTCTTTTGATTCTCCGCTCTTCCCTAGAGATATCGGCAAAATACAATTGTCTAGCACCCTTGGGAGTGTGGGTCATGCACCAAAAGAGAAAATTGATTAGCAAGGATAAACACTACAAGTTTCAAAAATTAAGGATTTTTTCGGCTCCCCAACAACAGCACCAAATTTGACGGCGCCAAATTTTGGTGTCGCTCCCAAACCCCTTGCCATACAAATAAAATTTATAAATTACCAAACAAACCCTTTATACCAACTAGTAATACAATTAGAATCCTAATTGATAGTTCATAAAATCAAGTTAATTAAAAGAAGAGTAAGGATCCTCAACCAATCAATTAACTAACAGGCTTTAAGCTTTAGGGCAAAACTAAGCCAATTAATTAGTTTCCATCATCTAACCGATTAATTGAATGAAAATTGTCTAAGATGGAAATTAAATGCTTGTTATTTGGAATCCCTAACTAACACAACAAACTGACTTAACTTTTGCTTCTAAGTGATGACAACCTGACGATTACAAATTAGGACCAATCAAAGTAGTCAATTATACGTACATAGCTAATTTTTCAGACTATCCCATACACGAAAACTGAAAATTTACTCAAGAAAAATTCCATTAAGTCAAAATAATACTGACGGAATTAAAAAACGAGTCTCAAGAATTACATTGAAATGAAATTAAACTACTAACCTAAGCTAAGTTCTTACCCTTTAGCCACGAAACATGTCAAAAAGCAACACAATTGGAAAAGTGGAAGAACTTATTACAAAACTAAAACAAAAGCAATAAAAACATAGCGACAAAAGACACTAAAACACTTGAAATCGGGAGTAGAAGGTAGAAGGTGGGATGATTTCGGTTGAACTATAAGGGTTCCTTTTATAGGCCAACCGCAATGTCGCAGCGCTAGCGAGAGCGTTGAAACGCTCGGCTATGCCACACTCACTGAGGACTTCGCGTCAAACTTCGCAGCGTTGCAACGTCAGGCTTCAGCGTGGGAGAGTGTTGCAACGCTGGCGTCCTTGAGTTTCTGAAGTGTTGCAACACTAGCGTGCATCCAGACATTCTTCCTATTTTTGGTCATTTGATCGATTTAGATTCTAATATTTTAATTTTAGCGTCTTTAAGTCCCGAATGCTTGATCAAACCGCTTGTACACTCGAGTCCTACAAAATAAGCAATTAAACAAAATTAAGTAGCTAAACAACCCTGAGTTAAGCAGAAGAAAATAGCACATTTTAACTACTATCATCCCGCAAGGCCTGATAGCGATTTGGGGCACCAAATGAGCGATGTTCACAAAACCGTTTGGCGCATGGCTTTTTTTCATCGTTCTTAACCTCTGGGTCCGTTTTCGTGTTTTCACTCGCCGGAAAGTTCGTGCACAAAAATTGTGACCTAGGGCAGCCCTGCCAGGCCCGATAGCCATTTAAGGTACCAAATGAGCTCCGTTTGCAAAACCATCTAGTGCATGGCTTTTTTTCATTATTCTCAACCCTTGGGTTCGTTTTTGCATTTTCACCTACCGAAATGTTCACGTACAAAAATTGGACCCCGGAGCAGCCCCATCGGGACCGATAATCATTTGGGGCACCAAATGAGCTCCGTTCACAAAATTGTCTGGCGCATGACTTTTTTTCATCGTTCTTTACCCTTGGGCCCGTTTTTGCGTTTCCGCCAACCGGAAAGTTCCCGCACAAAAATTAGGCCCCGGGCCTAATAGCCATTTGGGGCCCCAAATGAGTATTGGGTTTTATGTCCTAAAACTTATGGTTTGTAAATAATAAAACTTATTTTGAAAATTCAATAAGTTGTTATTATATATATGCATTGCCTATTTTGTATTAGAAATCCAATAAAGACTATTACATGAGTACTTGAACTTTATATGGAGACATAAAATTGGATCAAGTTCGAGTAAATAGTTTAAATGATCTATAGTATATAAATGAGGTTAGGTGTCTTATTCTGGTAACACTATTGGATGGGCTCACTTTGTAGTTGTTACAAGGAGTTGTAAAGTGCTACAGATGATGTGATCCTAATTCGTACATGTTATGATATGAGGAGTGGGGGCATCCGTGCAATGCGTTTGTACAAGATCGGACCACGAAATCAGTCACTCTTACTTTATCATGTTGTTTAATATTTAAGACTGATTATTTCAATGCGATGACTTAGGTAACTTGACCTTAATCCTGAGCTAACTATGAACTCCTATTTATTCAGGATTATCCTTAGATTTGCATAGGTGAGGGTTGGCTCAACAGCACCGGCTCAATAAACCTCCATTTCGAGGGTAAGACTGAGTAGATAGCTGAGGATATAGAGTGCAAGATGGAATTCACTTCTACCTGCTTTCAGAGATAGTAGAGAGGTTGTTCCCTTAAGTGCTGACTCCGGGTCTTGAACAAAGGGCCTCACCCTCTCATTGGCCCGAGAGGGACTCGGTTTGTTGATCGGATCACAAATCAATTGTTCATTAGAGGATCCGTAGGACTTAAGGAACAAAAGGTAATCTCGGGGGTAAAACAGACATTTGACCCAACCGTTATTACGAACAACCTATGAAGGGTTAACTTACTAATCATGGTTATATCGAGTGGATATAATATATCTACAGTGAGGGGAGTGCAACTATTGCTTTAGTGGAATGACCCATTAGTTAACGAATGGGGGTGTAAAGAGTTTAGCCAATTAATCTCGAATCATTGGAGCCCATGATCTATAGTTTCGCGAGGTCCCCCTACTAGCTCGTAAATGTAGAGTAGTATGATAAGTTAATTTGAAACGTTCAAATTAGAATTAAGGGATTTAGTAATTATATAAGATATAATTATGCGTTTAATTTTAGAATTAAACGAAATTTGAGAATTTAATTAATATTTAAATATGATTTAAATATTAAATTCATGAAGGTGGAACTTGTGTAAAATTAAGTTAATATTTGGTATTAAATTAATTAAAACTAATTGAATTGTTTAATTAATTATTTGTTATTAATTTTATTAGAAAATTAATTTATGAAATTAATTTTGTAAAATTAATAAATTTTTTTTTCAATTTTGAAATCAAATTGATTTAGGAAAATCAAATTGGAATTGAAACAAAATTGGAAAACACAAATTTTAGAAATGTTGGATTTCTCCACTCATAACCAAGTAGCTCACTTAACATCCACTTGACTCTAGCTTCAATACTCTAAGCATGAGTTGCATCTCATGCACCCTTCTTCTTTGTATGAATATCCTACAATAAATAGAGAAGATGGAAGTGGAATTCAGGCATGCATCAATTGTGTTTTTGCTGCAAAAATCGAGTTGAAGAAAGGTGTTCTTCAAGTGGATACAGCAGTGAGTTCTCCAAATTCCCTTCATTCAAGCTTATTTTGAGTCCCACAACTCAATCTAAAGCTCCAAGAGAATAGTAGGGAAGATTTTTAAGTGGTTCACAACGAGATTAGGCGAAGATTTGCAACTGAATTCGTGATTCAAAGAGGTTCTACAAAGGTATTACTTGAAACCCTCTTATTATTGTATGAAGCATGCTTTAGTTACAGCCAAAATTAATGAATTAGAATACTTATTGATCCTTGTTGCTTCTACTGCATGCTGGTTTACTCCTACTATTCGTATCAAAGCATCATTCAAGTATTCAATTTGGTTTAATATTGGCTTGTGGGTGTTTTTTTTCATGAGATATATGAAAATGATGAACTGATATGGGTTTTTGAGTTTTGGCATTTATTTTCTCTTTGATTCCTAGATTAAATTTATAATTGGCTCTTGTTTGATGAGTTTATATGTGTGCTTAAGAGTCTGTAATTTATTTAGAGTCATTAGAGTTGAAATTAAGTTGTAATTGAAGAAGTGAAAAAGGTCGAACTGCATATTCCAGATCGTGAGCTTTTTCCCAGGTAGCGTTGCGACGCTACCCTTGAGCGTTGCAACACTGCTCAAAGTTCCAGCGAGAGCGAGATTTTCATTTGAAGTTCAAACGAGATTCTTGTTCAAAGTTAGTGGGAGTGAGATTAACATCAGGTAGCGTTGCGATGCTGCCTTTGAGCGTTGCAACGCTACTCACAATTCCAGCGAGATCGAGTTCGAGCATCAAGATTTGATCAAGTATCAAGAGATATTTCATTTCGAGCGAGATTCTGATGGAATTTTCAACAAGATTTAGAGTTTAAGTGAGATTTTGAATCAAGTTTGAGCAAGATTTCTAGCTCGAGTGAGATTCTAATGGAATATCAAGTGAGAGATCAAGTTCGAGCGAGATTTTGAATGAGTTCAAGTGAGATTTCAAGCTAGGAGCGAGAGATTGAGTTTGAGCGAGATCTTTGAACCGGTTTGATGATTTTGACCCGTTAGCTGAGCAAGGACCATCGAGGATTGACCGTTTTGAGCGATTTTTCTTAAAACTTGACCACATTCACCTTCAAATGGGTTTTGATTGGTTTGGTTAAGGTGGTTCACATCTGGTTTAAGCTGTTTGGGTTCGGTTTTGGAGCAGTTCGAGCGGTTCGAAAGCGGTTTGGAGCTGTTTCTTGCCATTTATGTAATAACTAGGCCTTTGTTTGCTTGAAAATGTCAAAACTAAAACCATATAAGTATCTGTTTAATTATTTATGCATGTGATGTATGTTATAATTAAATAAATCTTGTATGTGCATACAGTATGCCATGTAAATTTAAAATCCCACCATAGGAAGCATGTTACATGCATTGAAAGTACGTTATAAAATGTTATAATATATAGTATGCATGTTTAGGATTTCTTTTATTTAATATAATTGTTATATTAAATATTGAATGCATTTGATGTCTGTTGTGGATGTTTCATATGTCTAAAATTTTGTAAGCTATTATAAAATTGGGTTAGACATTTAAAATCCATAACAAAAAATAGTTGCATGCTCACGTAGGTTAACACTCATTTTAATAGTTAAAATAGGTCGTTAAACTTGTAAAACTCGGGTTACAAACTCAACCGGTATGTAATCCTATCAAAGGCTGGAGGATTTAAGTTGACGATCTATGGAACACCTCCTACCTGGGGATTATGGCCAAATTATTGAGCGTTGTTAACCAGTTTTATGAGCAATACTTGAGCAATGTGAGGTTTTAAAATTAGTTTATCACCTAGACATCATAAGTTAAATCCAATTATAAACATTATACTTGGATAAACACTTAGACTTAGGTTGTTTAATTAGCTGAAACAAGCCTAAAGAAATGAATACCCCGTTTAATTGTTAGAATACTTCAGTAGGAGTTTAATAACATATATGATATGTTGTTAAAACACTTTAGTGAAAATAAAATATGATATGTTAGAACAATTCAGTGGGAGATTAATAAACATATATGAAATGATTATTTCTAGCTCTCACGTTCCTAAGAGTTCACAATAAAAAAATCATATGGCACTTCGTGTCACCCTGGGATGACCTCCATATGGAAAGTGTTTACATGAATCGAGATTTTGGTGAATGGGGAAGTTGTTCACTTTAAAATCAAATATGATATTTCGATTTTAAAATTTTCACATTCTCATGATGTTCACACCGAAAGGTTCATGCGGCACTCCGTGTCACCCTAGGAATGACCTCCATACGAAAAGTGTTTATGTGAATTGATCATGGTGAATAAGGGGGAGTTGTTCAATGAAAAATCAAATATATGATATATTGATTTCAATTCTCACATCCCTATATAATTCCCACCGTGAGATCCTTGCAGCACTTCATGTCACCTTGGGAGTGACTTCCACATGGAAAGTGTTCCTCATAGATCAAGACCAAACCGAATGGGGGAAGTATTTCATAGTAAGTGGGTGAAGGATATGTATCAACATATCCTACGGTCTCTTCTGTTGGTTCGAACCGTAAGATTCCTATGTTGCGCCTGCTTGTCGTCTTTAAGTCGGCTACACTAGTCATTTAACGACAGTTATCCCCACGGAGGGTTTTAACATAGGATTTAGAACAAATCAAACTTTAGAAATGGATAGGATATCTAAAGTCGGTTTCAACTTTGACTTTCTAACTTCGAGAGCATCGTTGGGATCAAACATCTGAGGTCTCAAAAATAGAGGGTTACACTTAAAAAATTACTAAATAGTTAGTAATTTCTGACCAAAAACGGTAGCTAAATGACCATCAAAATATGAGTTATTCTGGAGGTAGTGTTTAGTCAAGAATGTCTTGTTGTAGTATCAGTGCAAAAAATAATCTTGGGTATATTATTAATTTGCTAAAACTTTATTGGGTTTAAAAACAATTCACTTATAAAAAATTTTATGTTTTTCAGAATGACAAATGCATTAGTACAGTTGTTAGGATCTGATAAACTGATAGGGGATAATTATGCAACTTGGAAATCAAATTTGAATACTATACTGGTGATAGACGATTTACTATTTGTCTTAACAAAGGATTGTCCTCCCATTCCAAGCTCTAACGCAAACCGAACTATTCAAGATGTGTACAATAGATGGATCAGGGCGAATGATAAAGCCCGTGCTTATATCCTTGCCAACATATCTGATGTCTTGGCAAAGAAACATAAAGATATAGATACTGCCAAAGAGATTATGGAATCCCTAAGGCATGATGCTATTAAGTAGGTTTAAAACTGTCACATGAAAGAGGGGGCCTCTGTTCGTGAATATGTCCTGGACATGATGGTCCACTTCAATGTGGTGGAAGTAAATGGTGTTGCCGTTGACGAGAGAAGTGAAGTCAGTTTTATTCTAAAATCTCTTTCGAAGAGTTTTCTATAGTTCTGCACGAACGCTCTCATGAATAAAATTGAATACAGCTTGACTACTCTTCTGAATGAGCTACAGGCTTATCAGACAATGATGAGAGCTAAAGGTCTGGAACCGGAAGTACACGTTACTACCGCTGATAAGTGAGGAGCGTCCTTCAAAAAGCTCGATGTTGCTTCCTCTTCACAAAGTAAGAGTATTCCTGTTAAGAAGAGCAAAGGGAAAGGAAGAAGAAACCCCCTAGTAAAAAAGGCAAGACTAACGCTACAGACAAAGGAAAGTGTTTCCATTGTGATAACGATAATTTATTCTTTAACGCATATGCACAATGAATGAATAATTCAAGCTCTTGTACCCGAAAACGGTGCCAAAAACTTGTAATATTAAGTTTATAATCTTTATCTAATGTGTTGCTTATGAATGAATATGATGATGTTCTATGCGCTCAAGTGCCTTGCGATAAAGATATTGTTGTGATACTATGTTCTAAATGTATGCACTGATGATGATATGCTTCGTAATATGCGATGATGTAGTGCGTGTCACAAGTTTTCTTATGTTGGAAGCAAGTATAATTCCAACACAAGTTTCTCAGATTGACCTGAGGTCAAACACGGGGATTGTTGTTGTTTAGATTGACCTGAGGGCAACTCCGCCAAGCCCGATAGCCATTTGGGGAACTAAATGAGCTCCGTTCGCAAAATCGTCTGGTGCATGACTTTTTTCCATCCTTCTTAACCCTTTGGTCTGTTTTCGCATTTTTGCCCACTAGAAAGTTCGCACACAAAAAGTGTGCCCCGAGACAGCCCCGCTGGGCTCGATAGCCATTTGAGGCACCAAATGAGCTTCATTGTCAAAACCGTCTGATGTTCGGATTTTTTTTTTCATCATTCTTAACCCTTAGGTCCGTTTTTGCATTTTCGCCGCCAGAATGTTCGTGCACAAAAATTGGGCCCCGGGGCGGAGCCATTTGCGGCACCAAATGAGCTTCGTTCATAAAACCGTCTTGTGCACGACTTTTTTTTCATGGTTCTTAATCCCTGGGTCCATTTTCGCGTTTTCACCTGCCAAAAACTTCGCGTACAAAAATTGGGCCCTAAGTAGCCCCGCGGGGCTCGGTAGTCATTAGGGTCACCAAATGAGCTCCGTTCGCAAAATGTTCTGGCGCACAGATTTTTTCATCGTTCTTAACCCCTGGGTCCGTTTTCACATTTTTTAATGTCGGAATGTTTGCGCACAAAAATTGGGTCCCGGGGCAGCCCTGTCATGCCCGATAGGCATTTGGGGCACCAAATGAGCTCCGTTCACAAAACCTTCTTGCACATGGTTGTTTTTCATCGTTATTAACCCCTAGATCCATTTTCGCGTTTTCGCCTGCAAGAAAATTTGTGCATAAAAATTAGGCTCTGAAGTAGCTCTGTCAAGCCCAATAGCCATATGGGGCACCAAATGAGCTTCTTTTGCCAAATTTTCTGGTGCAGATTTTTTTTCATCGTTCTTAAACCCCGACTCCGTTTTCGCGTTTCGCCAACCGGAATCTTCGCACACAAAAATTGAGCCATGGAGCAGCCCAGCAGGGCTTGATAGAATTCAGGGCATCAAATGAGC
This sequence comes from Benincasa hispida, assembly GCF_009727055.1. Lineage (NCBI taxonomy): Eukaryota > Viridiplantae > Streptophyta > Magnoliopsida > Cucurbitales > Cucurbitaceae > Benincasa > Benincasa hispida. The sequence goes on from NC_052358.1 coordinate 41,980,515, forward strand.
TCCGTTCGCAAAACCGTTTGGTGTACGACTTTTTTTCATCATTCCTAACCCCTGGGTCCGTTTTCGTGTTTTCGCTTGTCGGAAAGTTCACACACAAAAATTGGGCCCCGAGGCAGCCTCGTCATGCCTGATAGCCATTTGGGGCACCAAATGAGCTCCGTTTGCAAAACCGTCTGGCGCACGGTTGTTTTTCATCGTTCTTAACCCATAGATCTGTTTTCACGTTTTCCCCTGCAAGAAAGTCCACGCACAAAAATTAGGCCCCGGAAAGCCCCGCCAGGCCCAATAGCCATTTAAGGAACCAAATGAGCTTCGTTCGCAAAACTGTCTAGCGCACGACTTTTTTCATCGTTCTTAAACCCTGGGTTCGTTTTCACGTTTTCATCTATGGAATGTTTGCACACAAAAATTGAGTCTCGGAGCAGCCCCGTCGAGCCCGATAGCCATTCGGGGCACCAAATGAGCTCCATTCACAAAACCATTTGATGCACGACTTTTCTTCATCATTCTTAACCCCTGGGTCCGTTTTCGTGTTTTCGCCTGTCGAAAAGTTTGCGCACAAAAATTGGGTCCTGTGGCAGCCCCGCAGAGCCTGATAGCCACTTGGGGCTCCAAATGAGCTCCGTTCGCTGGCGGATGGCTTGTTTTCATTGTTCTTAACCCCTGGGTCCGTTTTCGGAATTTTGCCCACCGGAAAGTTCGCGCACAAAAATTGCGCCCCGAGGTAGCCTCACCAGACTTAATAGCCATTTAGGGCACCAAATGAGCTCCGTTTGCAAAACCGTCTAGTGTACGACTTTTTTTCATCGTTCTTAACCCCTGGGTCCATTTTCGCGTTTTCGCCCGTTGGAAAGTTCACACACAAAAATTGGGCCCCATGGCAGCCCCGCGGGGCCCGATAGCCATTTGGGGCATCAAATGAGCTCGTTATATAGTCTGATGCATGACTTTTTTCATCGTTCTTAACCCTTAGTCCGTTTTCGCATTTTCGCCTACCGGATAGTTTGCGCACAAAAAAAGGGCCCAGGGGTAGCCTCATCAGGCCCGATACCATTTAGAGCACCAAATGAGCTCTATTCGAAAAATCATCTGGCGCACGACTTTTTTTCCTCGTTCTTAGCCCTTGAATCCGTTTTCGCATTGTCACCCGCCAGAATGTTCGTGCACAAAAAGTGGGCCCCAAGGTAGCCCTACCGGGTTCGATAGCCATTTGGAGCATCAAATGAGCTCCGTTCGCAAAACCGTCTGGCGCACGACTTTTTTCATCGTTCTTAACATCTGGGTCCATTTTTGCATTTTGTCCGATGGAAAGTTTGCGCACAAAAATTGGGCCCCTGGGCAGCCCTACCGGGCCGATAGCCATTTGGGGCACCAAATGAGCTCCGTTCGCAAAATCGTCTAGCGCATGGCCTTTTTTCATCGTTCTTAACTCTTGGGTTCGTTTTTGCGTTTTCACTCACCAGAAAGTTCGTGCACAAAAATTGGGTCTCAGGGTAGCCCCGCGGGGCCCAATAGCCATTTGAGGCACCAAACGAGCTTCATTTGAAAAACATCTGGCGCACGACTTTTTTTCATCGTTTTTATCCCCTAGGTTCGTTTTCGCGTTTTTGCCTGCCGGAAAGTTAAAAAAGGCCATCATGTAAATACCCAGAATGCCATCGAGTAAGGTTGTTAAGACATCGAGTAATTACTAAAAAGGTCATTAAGTAAATGCTACCAAGTAATCGAGCATCGTGTATCAAAGTATAGGACCATCGAGCATCGAGTATCAAGTTTAAGGCAGAAAGCTCGCTTTTTAACTGCAAAAACTCGATGCGTTACAACGTTCCTCACAACGTTGCAATGCTCCAGATTTTGATGCGATTTTTCATTGTGCCTCACGCAACCAAGCTTCAGTGCAGCGTTGCAACGTTAGCTCGACGCTTCTTGGCTTTTCTACGATTTTGCATTGCAACGCTGGCCTTGGTATCGCAACACTATCCCTACAACTATAAATGGTTTTCTTTCATTTTTGCTGAAGGGGAGGAGGCACGATTTGGAATTTCTCTCTGTATCAATGTCTCAATTGTAATTTTGTTTCCTACCTAGGTTAGATGTTATGTTGATTTCTTTTTTATTTGTAATCAATAACTTGTAATTCTTCAAGAATTTGTCTATGGATTTATGAAGTAATTCAATATTGTTTCTATTTCAAGAGTTCTTGCAAATTCTTTTGAGTTTTCTACATTTCTTTATCATTAGCAATCTGAATTTGAGCATTCTTGAATCCAATTTTAATTGTTGAAGCATGTTGAATGATCTATATCTTGAGCATGTTTAGCCTACATGCTTGGTTTTGTCACATTCACTCATGATTGAATACTTTGCTTTTAATGTGTTTGATAGAATGTCTAGCAAAGATCTCCAAGAGGTAATAGTAATTGTGTGTTGAGTGACTGACTAACCTAGGACGCACTAATTACTAGATTTGGAGAAAATTCGGTTAATTGAATAAGTTATCTTAATAATTAATCGACGCAATTGAATCCTAGAGCTTAATGCGCGTGTTTTCTCTTTTATATGATAGCTAAGGAACCCAATAAAGGTAGAAGCATGTAGATAGATTAGGGTTAGGGCTATCCTACCTTAATCATTGATTAGGATGCTTTCTTTACTAGGTTATGCTAGTTGTACGCCTTTGTATAGACTAGTTTAATCTAGATTAAGTACGTAGTTGCTTGCTTAATCCGATTGTGAATTAAATTTGTAAAATTCAATAATATGAATTGTAATGAATGTCTAAATTAGATTAGAAGCAAGATTGTTCTAAACTTGGTTACAACTATCCTTTATCTTTTGATTTCTAACATGTTTCTTGACTTAATCAAAAACTCCCGTTTTATAGCTTTCATAATTAAGCTTGGTTAAAGAAAGGATTAAATAACATTTCCCTATGGATCGACCTCTTACTTCCACTGAGTTAGTTAGGTTGTTGTTCAAGCTTTATAAATATTGTTTGTTTTGGGTTAGGTAGAACTAACGACACCTACTTAGCTCCAGATAATTATTCCTAATTTTACTGGAACTTGGGTAGGAGGAACCCTCTAACTTAACATAAAAGTGATTTTTTATTTTCATTGAGTTATATAAAACTATAAGTATAAGTGATTTCTGGTTTTCACTGAGTTATCTAAAAGTACAATGTTATGTTTGTTATACGTTAAAAAGGTTTTTCTGAGCTAAAGCTTGAATATATGCTAATAATTCATGTTGTAGCTTTACAAATGGGTTTTCAAAGTAAAAGCTTATGTTTTATAAACATTCCATTCACTGAGCTTCCTAGCTCCCCCTCCCCAGGTAGCAGGAGAGTTCCAAGATTCCAGGGTGGCAGCTTGCTTGTCAAGAAGGTCATGTCTGCCACCATCGTAAAGTGTTTGTTAGTTACATGTTGCCTAAGTTGGTCTATAATTAAATAACCTCTACAGTCAAGGCTCGGTCTATAATGAGTTATTTCTTGAATGGTGATGTAGTAAATATAGTAATGTCATGATGAGTTATGTTGAGTTATGTGATAGATTTGCCATTATACAGGTTCACAAGTTAAAGCATAAGCAAAACAGGTTCTTAAGCTCAATAGTTTCAGTTGGTTGTAGATGTCATAAGAGGGTTAATATCTACTGTTCTCACATCTTCCTCCTAGAGAAGAAGACGAATCTGGGAAGAGGTGTGACACACCAAGCCTTAAAGGAAAGACCATGTAGTGGTACTTTTGAAGAGTTAAACGGTAATGGTGGTCGAAGAGAGTCCAGCGACAGTTGCAGTAAAGGTTCTAAGAAGTCTAACACGAGTAATGAAGATTGAGAGAAAATGGATATGAGCATTGTAAGTGCTTTCATGCTAAATTTGGCTTAAAGTGTTCTTGGGAATGTGCATGGAATTATGATAGCCAAAGAGCTCTAGGAGAAACTTGAAGTGATGTATCAGGCAAAAAAAATTTCAAACCAGTTTTACCTGAAGAAGCAATTTCATACGTTGTGTATAGTCGAACATAGAAAATCTCAAATCATCTAGGTATTCTCAATGGCATCGTTTCTGAATTAAAAGTGATTGAAGTGAAGATACATCTTGTCACTTCTCTCCCTTCTTATAAACACATGAATTCTATCTTGATATACGAGAAGGAAAGTTTAGATTTTGTTGAGGCTATTAGTAAGCTTTTGTCAAAGGAAAGAAGACTAGAGAATAAAAGGCATACTTCACTGGAGCATTAGATACTATATAGCTAGTAATTAGAAGAAGAAGAAAGAGTTCGTGCAGAAAAACGTTCTTGGAATGTGGACAACTGGACACATAGAAAGGATTGCCCTAACAAAGCAAGTTTATGAAAAAGCTTTGAGTTGGATGCTAACATCGTCTCCATCATCATGGACGTTGACGAAGAAAGACAATATTCATTCTCATGGTATGTTCACTTTACCATGATGAATGTGATGGTAGTGATTCTACAAGTTTGCAAACAAACATTTGCTTGACGTTTATGCAAGGTATGTGGTGGAAGCTATGTTAATAGCTGAAACCCTTTTGGGTGAACCAAGTTAATGGAAGTTGCACCATAATTTTCAGCAAGGTTTATTAGAATGTGGTGAAAAAGGAAAATCTTGGAATGTGGTATTTCAAGTGGTTTACTCTTTATGATGGAGTGGGATATAATTCTCTCGATTGAGAATTATGATTGTCAGTGAAGACAATGGATGTAGCAGGAGCTATAGGTTATTCAAAAAACTTGCGAAGGTGAAATTTGTTGGATTTTGGCAAAATATTAGAAGTGCAATTGTCCCGTACATGAAAGTTTTAAGAGAGTAATGGGCTCCAAGACTTAGAAAAGGAGCTTGAACATTTGGTTTCTAATCATCTAAACTTAAAGCACTTTAAACTTGATATATTAGTGCAATTGAGTGAGTGGTATTATGTTTTGAGAGAGTGATAGCTCCCTAAAAGAGCTATCTTGATGCCTCTAATCTCGCTCGTTTATAATAACTAATGGGCTTTAATTGTCTATATTTATAGGAACACGAGTAATACATGTATTCTGGAGTATTATGAGTCATTTGAGATTAATTTAAGACAATTAGAAGCTTAATAGAGCAACTAGATTTCAAGAAGTGAAAAAATGACAAATGCCCCAAGGAAGGCGTAGCATTGCACCAGCCTTGCGATGTTAGCGCCCATCATCAGCAGGCGTGCACGACAGAAGATCTTAGACCACAAGGCAAATGCGAATGACATCAGACGAAGGGCACTATAGCACCCAATGACGTTGCGGAAAGGGCCAAGAGCACCGCCACACTGTGACGAGTTCTATGTATAATCCTTTACTTTTAAGGGTTAAAAGGGAAAGGAGTTGGACCAATTTTAGAGCTTGTAGCTCGGTTTTGGTCATTCTTGACCAAAACCCATAAGATTTCTTTAGATTTTGAGTTGTATTTTAACATTTAGCATCATGATTCAAGTTTAGATGATCGATAAAAGGTTTAAACATCGATTTTGAGGTTGGTTGGACAATTTTCTATTGATTTATGAGATTTTGATGATTGTTTTTGGGTTTTTTTTTTTTTTTATTTCTTCTTGTTTTCCTTTCCTTGTTTGAATCCACGTGCAATGTATGTTCAATTAACGTGACAGATTAATCATTTCAAAACATTGATTATATTTGTTTGATATATATGTTGGGATTCGTAATGAAAGTTTGCTTAATGTGAGTAACAAACAGGTAGAGTAGCAGTTACGATTTGATTTCTATCATTACTAGGATCATCAGTAACGAGAGATAACGAAACCTAAGGAACGAAAATACATTGGGATTGAATCTAATGTCCCAATCAATCCAAGAGCTTAATGTGATTAACGAAATAAATAAGCTTGTGTGACAACTACTTGATTTAGGAATCAACATCCACTTTGATTTTTTGTTTAGAGAGTCTGGCCATAGCTAGTCGATTAGGCTTGATAATCAGATAACTTATTAACTCAATTTTCATGATAACTAAATCGGTGAATTAATCCATAGATAGCCTAACGGTGGTAATCTTGTGCACCGCTCTTTCTTTCTCTCAATCTATCTTACTTTCCACATTTTAAATTCCTGTATATAGTTTTTATATCAAATCCAATGACACATTTAGCCTAAAGAGATGTTATCTAGGCCCCCTGTGGTTCGACTCGGTCTTGCTACTAAAACTACTTTATCACGAGTGTTAAAATTAGCATATGGAAAGTCCTTAGAAGTTTATATGGGCCATGGTTCAACTTGGGGCATAAACACTCGTGATTTACTTTTGGTTTCACTAAGTCTCATACCACTGGAGATAATTATATTCATTCATATATCATGTATCTTCTCCTATCTAATCAATATAAAAACTTTGGTCGCATTCCAACAATTTTTACCAGTTATTTCATATTTCTTCATAATATTAAAGTTGTATTCAATAAGTTGTTATTTATTTTAATTTTGTAACATATCGTGAAGTTCAAAACTATTGCCCATATAAACTTCTAACGACTTTCCATATGCTAATTTATTTTTTTCTCATATTCTCTAACAAAATTTGGCAATATTTTATAAACTTTTCTTTTTTGCTATTAACCTTCATTATTATTTAATATTCACGAGATGGAGTTCAAATTTTTCAACGTGAAGAGTATGCTAAAATGCAAGTTATTTATACATATATAAACAGTTCAGTTATATGTATAATATAGGTCCGGTTTAGTTTTGGATTTTATATTATTATATATTATATATAAATGGTTTGATAAACCGAACCAAATCGATTCTTCAATAAAAATTGAATTTTCAGTTCAATTTAATTTTGTCATTCGATTTAGTTAGGTCATCTTTAATGTTCACCACATTTTCAAAATGTTAGAATTATTTAAATTTGGTTCAATCCATTTTTTTTATTAAGGCAAAACTAAACTAACATTTAGGTCCATCCATGAGTAACATAATTTGATTGAATTAGCCAACATCATTGCATAGATCAATGATAGATAAGTGATATTGTTTGATTTATCAACATTTATTTTCTTTCAATCTAATTTAAGAAGACATTATATATCATTAACTTAAACTAATATCGTGGTAATTTATAATTGGTCAAAATTTCTAGACACTATTCAAAGTTTAGAAACCTATTCTAAATAAAATTGAAAGTAAAGAAACACATTAAATACCTTTTAAAGTTAGACTTTAATTTAATTTCAAAGTTGAACTTATAGTTAAAAAGATATAACCACGATTTTAAAAATTATAAATGGAATAGATACAATAATCCTTGAAAAACCCAACATACACATAATTAAATCGACATAAAACTTCGAAATGAGATATTCAATTTTCACATCCACATATTGCCAATATATATATATATATATATAATATTGGAAATAAAAATCATATTTTAAATGTAATTGATTTTTATACTTGAGACAAAATTAATATATGTTTTGAGTTGAAAATTCTACTTTCATTATGGGCCAGTTCCAACTGCACCATATGAGTTTGACTATTTCAATATTTCTTCCTTCCAGCTCTCATTTTACCAATTGTGGGCCCACACTTGGGCTTGAATGGAAATCCACTTCATCTTCCCAAATAAACCCCCCTTTACTGTCCCATTTGCTTGTTTCCAGGAAGGGTATAATTGGGTATTGTCAACAATAAAATTAATTTCAAACATCTCTCTCTAAGGTGCAATATTTACTTTGGTCAAAAGTATGGTTAGGTTAAATTATGTGTACTTTTTTCAAAGTTAAACAAATGTGTAGTATGATGATTTGAACTTTTAACTTCCAATGTGTATAAGTCAATTATCGTTGACTTATGATCACATGAACGGTTTAAATTATGGTGAACTTACTATTTTGTCAACTTTGTTTCAATTTTTTTCTTCATAGCTTTCACCGAAAAATTACACTACCAATACAAATAGAACTGAATTGGTTGAGATATTATAGTCTTAACCAAAAAGAGTAGAGGTTTCAATCTACATTTTCTTATATATGATTTGCCTAAATTATAGGACCACTCAATTAAGCTAAAACTATAAAAATTAAAATTGTGCCAACATTACTCGGCAATAACTAACATTTGGTGCTTTTCAAGATATTCATTGGATCATTTCTCTACATTTTTTTCTAAAAATAATTTACTTAAAAAAATGAATTTTTTTTAAAGTACAATTAGAGGTAGGGAAATTTGAATCACAAACTTTATGATAATTAGCACACTCGTATACTTATTGAACTATATTTGTTCTGAAAAATAATAAAGTCATTGAAGAGATAATAAAATAGATATTTTATTAGGATTTACGTCAACGTATGTATTTGGGTATAATATGGAAATAATGATATCATAAATTAAATTAAATGATAACGATAAAACTAATACATGTGGAAAAGTCAACAATTCTACGCATGGAAAAGACTAACATTTTAGACAAAAAAAAATAATAATAATAAAAAAGGAAAAAAAATCTAATTCATATAGTTGCAATTAACAAGCAGTCAACCTTGGATCCCATCGCCTAATTAATATAAAAGAAGCAACCACATCTCCAATACTCTCTAAATATAATTAAAAATAAAAATCATAAAATTGGATTCCCCCCTCCCTTTTTAGGATACATAAATTGGATATATGACATTGAAAATGCCACATTTACAAATACCAATGAGGTGTTAAAAATGGTATTTATTTATAGCAAGAAGGGGAAAAAATTGAAAAAAAATTGGGAAAAAAAAACTACATTCTTTTTAGGGTAATTAATGAATTGCCAAAAAGGAAAAATGTTATACAAATTACAATTAACTACATAAAAAAAAAAAAAAAACCAAAATTCCTCTTTGAAGGGCATTGGCAATGGAGATTAATATTTTAGAGAGAGAAAGAAGAGAGAGAGAACTTAGCTTAAAAGTCAAAGAGATTGTTGAAGATATTTGGTGAAGAAATTGGGGAAACCAAAGGAGCTGAAAACAGAGCAGAAGGGCTTGGCCAATGAGGACTCAGCTCATGAATCAAAGAATACGCCAAGCTTTGATGTTCAATCGCCGGCGAGAAATACCCTGTTGGAATCGGAGCCAGAGTTGCCGGAGCCGGTGATAGGATTCCGGGTATTTGCCCTAACTCCACTGAAACCTCTGCCAAATCCATCATATCGCTAACGTTGATTTCTCTTTCTCTTTCGGATCGGGGACTGGCTTTCTCGATTGTGGCCAGCCTTGCCGCCGGGGAGAGGTCACCATCGGTGGCGGCGGCAGCGGAAGAGGAGGACAGCCCAGTGAGGCGTTGGACGACGGACATGAAGTTGTTCTCGGCGACGTGGATGACTTTGGGGGAGATGTCGTAGATGATGAGAGGCTGAGGCCATTGGGCGGGGCCCGGCGGGAGTGGAGGCCGGCCGCCGGGGGGAACCGGCTGAGGGTGCGGCGGCGGCTTCTTGATTTTGCGGGATTCTTGGTTGACACGGAGCTGCGGTGGGCGGGGGCCTTGTAGCTGGATCTCCTTCTTTCTGGGGGTGGTGGGACTGCCGGCGGCGGAATATCCCGGCGGATTCATGGCGGATCTGGTGGAGGAGAATCGGAATCTGATCGGAGATGTGGGATCGGGGAAATTGGGGAGAATTGGGAAATTGGGTTAATTTTGGGGTTTTGTTTGTAATAATTGGAGGAGAGTTGAGGAATATGGTTGGGGGAATTAAATAATAACAATTTTTTTCTTTATTTTTTTTTATTATTATTTTTTTGTGTATGATAGTTTTGGGACAAAAGTATTGTTTGTTTGACTTTCTATTTGTTGACTTCATAAATGCCCAAGGGAAACTCCCTGCGAAAATGAATTTAAACTTAAAAACACTTTGTTTTTAATATGTTATATATATTTGTCTTATTTTATTTTCTTTATTTTTTTTTTTTTTTTGCAGTCCCTAAAAATTCCATTAAAAAGAAATATTATTTAAAGTTTGGTAAATAGTTTTTTAGGTTTTTAAAGTTGGGTTTCCATTTCAAAAATTTAGACTAAAGTCAACCAGATTTAATATAATTTGGTTTAATGATTATATACTAATTGATTAAAAATAGTATTTCAAAGGTGGTACATTTTGTTTAAGTTGCTACTTGTTCAAATGAGGAATGGGTGAACAATCAAGGATGTGAAGGTGTTGTTAGTAAAAGATTTTTTAATTGAAAGGAAAAAAAAAATTGCAAGATTCACATTAATGGTCCTAATAGTGGACACAATCAAACTTGGAGTAAATTTGAAACTCTTTTGAAATAAAAATAACATAATGAGACAAATCTTTTAATTAAGTACATCAACGGATTGTATTTGATTTTTATTTTGTTAAGGGCTTTTTATTTCGTGGTCAAGGTGATTGGATAATTTTCTTGAACTTTTATGACAATTATGCATCCACACCAAGATATTGAGACTGTGACTTTAAAACATACTCAAAATAATAATTTGAAATTCGTTGTATCCGATATTCAAAAAGATATTGCAAATTCCATTGCAATTGAAATTGTTAATGCAAGTATAAAAAATATGGATGATTTACAATTTTCTATCTTGATTGATGAAGTAAAGATATGTTTTCAAATGAGCAAATGTCAATTTTGTATAATGATATGTAGATAAATGTCATGTGATTGAATGATTTGTTGGAATTATACATGTCACTAATACAAATGTTTTATCTCTTAGGCCCAGGTTGTTTCACAGGGTTTCCCATGCTATTTTAGGTAGACATTTAATATTTTTGTTTGTTTCACATAATTTTACTTTTTAAAACTCATGATATTAATATCCGGAGAACTTTAAAACTTATCTGACATGGGTTATTTAATGCTATGTAAAAGTGTGAGATTTTTATGTATGAAACATGAATAGTAAAAATATACCTTAATTAATAAATTGATATCAAGTATTCATTACTATTAATTTTAATTAATTATTAAATATAAATATATTATTTAGACTTAATAAATTTCAACTAATATCATTAGCATTAATATTTTATGCTATCTTAACTATTTAATATAAATTATTATTAATTATCAATATTCTAATTAATTTCATTATTTTTAGTACTTAATTTAACTATGTTTAATTAAAAGGTATTTATTTATTTTTTATTTTATCAATTAAATAATTAATTAACATAACAATAATTAATGTTGAATTTAGTTGGTCTCTTACATTTAGTTAAATAATTATTTACTTTAAATTTTTATAAACAAAATATTGAATTGAACACAAATATTTGATTTCCATACATTAATTATCCTACAAATCCAAACACAGACATTTAAAACTCTGACATTCAAATATCATATATTTAATATCTATATCCATGAAACAATATCTACATCCACATGGCCCTTTAAGGAAGCTATTGGTGAATTTTTCCTAGCATGGTTGAAGTTAGAATGACAAAAATATGATGAAGCTAAGTAATCTGCAACACGTTGGAATAAACACATCATCTTTTAGACTATCCCCTCTTGTGTGAATCTAATAGAATACTAATCAACTATTAACAACAATAATAATCAAGGACACATGCAATTTTAGGGTACAAACAAGTTCTTCCTAGTCACAACTAGAGGCATACACAAATATATCTCAAGATTAACAATCTCGGCAACAAATAGAGAAGAGTAAAATTAGAAATATCTCATTTGAAGTGTTAACCAATTATCCACGGTATCTAACTGTAGGTAGCTCTAAACAAAATCGCCACCATCCAGATTGAAGACTCTCGTGTCAAAAACACATTGTAATAATTTCTACTCGATCGGACCATGGATCGATCCCCAAATGGCTGAAAAACCATTGTTGATTGGAATGAAGGTTTTCTTGAATTTTCTTCTCTGGCGTTTTTAGTCTCTCAGTCTGCGTGTCTAACAAAAGCTAGCTGTTGTTTCTTGGTTTTGAAAAAAATAAAACCTAGCCCATTGTGGACCTTAATGGGCCTCCACATAAAGTGGAAAATAACCCATCAAATCTTTCCCTATTTCACTTTGTGGAGGAACTTGTCATTCTCGCAGCGGAACGAAAAAACTCAAACTTCTCTCTTGGTAAATTTTTCGTTAACATATCGGATCCACTATGATCAGTAGATATTTTCTCTAGCTCAAAAAATTCATCATTCAAAGTATACCTCATCCAATGATATCTCACGTCTATATGCTTTGTTCTAGAATGAAATGTAGCATTCTTACCAAGATGAATAGCACTCTGATTATCGCAGTATATCACATATCTTTGTTGCTTGGACCAAGCTCCTGTATAAAGCGCTTCATCCACAACATCTCTTTACAAGTCTCTGCTAATGTAATATACTTTGCTTCAGTTGTAGAAAGTGCAACACACTTTTGCAACCTTGATTCCAAGACACCGCACCACCTGTAAATGTCATTATGTAACTGGAAGTAGACTTTCGATTGTCTAGATCTCTTTCCATATTTGAATCAGTGTAACTAGAAAGTATTGGTTTGCCACTGCCAAATATGAGCTTCAAACTAGAAGTGCCTCTTAAATATCTCATGATGCAATTGACTACCTCCCAATGTTGTTTTCCTAGATTGGACATAAAACGACTAACAACAGCAACAACATAAGAAATATCAGGTCTAGTACATACCATGGCATACATTAAGCTCCCAACTGCTGAAGCATATGAGATCGTACTCATATCTCCCTTCTCTTTATCTGTAGAAGGATTCTATTTGCTATTCGGCCTAAAGTGATTGGAAAAAGAAGAATTGACCGATTTTGCTTTACTCATGTTGAAACACCCAAGCACCTTCTCCAAGTATTGCTCCTATGACATATATAACTTCTTGGATGCTCTGTTTCGAACTATTCAAATTCCAAGAATTTTCTTTGTTGGCCCTAAATCCTTCATGGAAAAGGATTTGCTCAATTTTTCTTTCAACATGTCAATTCTTGAAACATGCCTGCCAAAAATTAAAATTTCATAAACATAAAACAATAATATAATAATATCATCATAAAAAATTTCTGGACAAAAACACAATGATCAACAGTAGTCTTTTTGTAGTCTTGCTCCCTGATAATTCGATTGCTATTTTTCTGCAAATTGCACGCCATACAATCTCGTTTCAAATCGTATCGAATAACAGAGTATCGAGTTGAATCGTGCATCGATCTTCGCTATCGAGTAGCTTCGAGTTGTTCATTTTCACTTTCGAGTCGCACCAAATATTGATCAAGACTCATCGAGTAAGATCGAGTATCAGTTCAGTTGTCATCGAGTTCCATCAAGGATTTAACAGAGACTCATCAGACAAATAAGGGAATTCTGACATCGAGCATCAAGTAGGAAGACATCGAGCGTTGAATATCCAGCATCGAGGATTTGGCAGAATATTTCTTAGCCTTTTCTTCATCATTCCAGTGTTGATCTTGAGTATTTGGGCCTAGTGAAGAGTGATTAATCCAACAAAGGCCAACTTTGAGATTGCTCTATCATCACAAAAACAATACAAACACTAATGTAGTCATTAATAGTGCATCTAAGTAAATGACATCTACCTTAAAAATAGTAGAGAGGAAAAGAGTCTCAAAGTATGGAATTTTGAAGTAAGAAACTAAAATAAATGAAGTCAAAAACCAAGAAATGGAGCTCAAAAGGGAAAAAAAATGTAGTGGTTATGGCTCTAATTAATCATACATCTCCAAGGACAAAAGAATTACAACAATTTGAAAAAAATCACAACAATTTAAGTCAAGCTATAAGTTCAAGTCAATGAGTTAAATGAAAATTAGCAACAAATAAATGATATACTTAATGGAATCCATCAATCACTTATCAAGAAGAGGAATGACCAAAATATGTGATGGAAACCTCGAATCATAGCAGAAAAGGAACAAGACGCCTATAGACTCCAAAATCAGGGACATCAATAACATATCTTATTTCAATCAACTTAATGAAGTAAAATCAACTCAATGAAACCAAGTTTACAATCATCAAACAAATTTAAAGTTGTATTTATCCATATTTGTTAAAAACAAAGAGCTTTCTGGTGAAAATCAACTCAGTACACTGCATGAATCTTGCAAGTAAAATAACATTGTGATTGTTTTTAGCTTGCTCCTATTTCTTTATACTGTGAAATACCAATGCTTTAATGATCAACATCAATATTTAACAATACTTCAACACATATATATTTCAATTCAACATCAATATCCAACAATGCCTAGGAAAAATCTTGAAACATTCTCTTCTATAAAGTTCAATAATGACACCATATCATAACCTCTCCTACAGGAACCAAATCAAGCCAAACCCATGAACAATTTAGAACATATATTCCACAATTTCAGAGATCCAACACAATGAACAATTTTCAATGTCATAACACAGTGTGAAAGAGAGAGAAGTATGGTGAAGTATATCAACAAAGCTTAAATATGGTACTCATTACATGTCTTTGGGATAAAAGAGCAAAAGCAAAAGGTTTAGGGTTACAATTTATAGCAACAGGGGATGAAAAGCACATTACTCTTGGGCTGCCACAGTAGGTGCACAGAGCACATAGCAACAGGGGATGAAAAACTACAGGCTATGTATAAAATGAAATTACACCATGCTTACATAAGAGATCAAGGGATAAAATTATACATATCTTTGAAAACTCATCTTCAAACTCCCTAGATCACGAATGCTCGAACAATCTCCAAGAGTGCAACACACGAACGCTCGAACACTTCGACCGCAACATAGCACGATCACAGGGACTACGAACTCAACGATATCCAAGATCACGAACACAGCGAACGGCTTCTAAAAACATCAAACTATGTCGAGTTGAGTACGACAACACCACAATGGCTACCTTGGTATTCTCGGTGTGAGAATCCAGAAGTGTGAGCTCTGTGTGGACTTGGTTAGAGGAAGAGACTGGAGGAAGAACAATCGTGTAAACGATTGAGCAAGTGGGAGATGACAAGTGGGAGATGACAAAGGTCTATCGTAAAGGCCAGCTAAGTGAACTATTGTATAGTGTCACTCCTCGATCGTCTAGTCTCTCTTCAGCTATCGTTTAGTGAATCTAATCCACTTAACATTATTTCCGTGAGTAATTTCCAAGAATGGAAAATCTCTTTTCAACAACTACTAAATTTAGGAAAACTTTTTTCCTTTTATCTCACGGTTACCATGAAACTACCAATAACATCCCACTCAATTGGTTATTAGAGAAAAAGAGATAATTATCCAATAATTAATATTATTATAAATATATATGATAACCAACTTACCATATTATATTTACAACCTATAGTTTTAATATTTCATCTCATGAAACATATAAAACATAGTTCTTTTTCTATTTCATGGTACTTAATGTAAATCTCATTTACATTAATCCTCCACTTGATGTATCTCATACATCACACCGATCATATCATATATAATCAAATTTCCTCTTGTCAATTTGAACATTTCAAATCAACACGAAGAACTGATTCTCAACTTGAATTCATTGAGCTACCAACGGGACCTTATGAACCTGTAACTCGAAGCTCCAATGGTATGTAATAACTGACTAAACTTTTTAGTCACGGGATTTACCATTCATTAACTGTCAGACACTCCATTAAAGACCGACAGCTGAAGTCTCTTTACCACAGATATATTATGTGTCCATATCAACCACTCAACAGTGCGATAACCCTTCACAAATTACTTGGAAGTACAACTCGACCAATATCCGTTATGCCCCTATAGTTACATCTAACTCCTTAAATACCACTGATCCCTCTAATGAACATAAGTCATAGTCCTACTATGACTGAGTCCTTTCTTCCAAAGAGAAGTTGTGGTCACTATGTTCAAGATCCGGAATCAGCCCTTAAGGGAGCAATCTATCTACTTGCCCCTACTTCGGGGAAGGAGTGAATTCTATCTTGTGTAACTGAGTTCCCAGCTCCCAAATCAAACAAATCCCCCAAAAGGTAGGCATGTTGAGTTGGAAATCTAGCCACTTTCACCCATACTAATCAAAGAATCGCTCTCAAAGGCAGAAGTTCCCAAAACACTCAGGATTGAGGTCATATGACTTATGGTCGTTTAGGTGAGATGTAAGTCTCCAGTATTAACGGCGTTATATATATACAGAGATTAGTCATCTCCTGGTCTGGTCTTATACAAACTCTTTGTATAGGACACCTCTGCTCGCATGTCTCTACATGAATGGTCAGGATCTACCATCTATAGTAGTTCACAACACTTGAAAATCTCTACAAAGCGGACTGTATCCACAGTGTCACTAGGAACATGTATCCCTCCTCAATCCTTATACTATAGACCTATTTAGGTTATTACTTAAGACATGATCTACTTGTATATCTCATATACATACTTAAGTTTACATACAATAACCATGGAGTTTTGTTTATTGGATATGAGTAAATGCCAGATAAAATAACTCTGATTTTATTCATAACAATGTGTATAGATTATAAATTACGAGACTCTTGGAGAATTAGGATACCAATCCCAACATGTTTACCTCTGGTTTTTAAATGTATACACAAAGGAGCCAAGGGATAGGAGAAAAGGGGAAAATGTTGGAGGGAATGAACGACACTGAGTGAACTCTCACGAATATTTCCTTAAAATTTGAACACGCTCAAACAAATGTTTCAGCGCGCTTTTTTTTTCATTTCTTTTATAGCTCACTTCATCAATTGCAATCTTCAAAGGTATAAAAAGGACTATTTCTTGTAGTGGACTCATCTTCCCATGTTGCGCAAGTTAGAAGGCATTGCCATTAATAGCTTAAACATATCTAATGTCATTTGATTAATAATAGGTGCATAGAAACGATGTAAATGAAGGTGAAGATTGTAAATATGACAGAGAGTAATGATTAGTTCATTTCTTATAAATAAGACACATTGTAACCTACCATTGAAGTAGACAAAAATTCTCATTGCAACTTACCATTGAGGTAGACAAAAATTCTCTCATCTCAACTCAACTTCACATCGGTTTTCACTTAATCATTACAACTATTCTCTTGCAACTATTTAACTTCTCTCTTGTTGAGAAGTTAATATGTATGGTGGCTACATACGGTAATTAGTAGATTGTCAATTAAAAAATAGCAATAGTGATAAAATTTTGCCAATTAAAAATAGCAATAGTAATAAAATTTATCCAACTTATTGGTACTTGGATCTTCGTTCATTTTCGTTGTGGCCTCCTGTAGGCTTTGCTTTCGGTCCACTTCTTTCTATTTGGTCTTGCTTTATGAGCTAACTTGGGTAAGATATCTTTACACTGGTGTAGAGGCAAGCCTACCATACTTTGATGTCTAAGATAATACATGGAGTCTATAGTTAAGTTAAACTCACAGGAAGTAAGGTCAGAGCTCTCTTTGATTACTTATTCTCCCATTTGGGGTTGTCGAATGAGGCTATTTATAATGTCATTCCTCTAATAGTCGCTTGTGGTTACACATAACTTTGGTGATGCCAAAATATTTTGCAGCACTCGAGGTTATTGGGTACTAGATCGAGAATAGCTCGATTATTTTCAAGTCAACATATATTTACCTGCTCGACTTGTCGGTCCAAACTTCAAATTTCTAATTTTTTTTCTTTTGAAACACATGTTCTCCTATATTTGTTGGATTTAGACTCGTCCGTGGACTTTGGGCCTAACCCACAACTCTAAAGTTTATGATTCAAAATGATGTAATAAAAGAAATTAAGCCCAAATTTATAATGTGAACACACAAGAAAACTGAAGGTAGTAGGGGTAGGGCAAGAATATTGAGAAATCGTTGATAATGGCATAAAATTCCGTGCGCGCCCCAAGGCGTAAAATAGCGCAATCCAATCGCTATCTTCCACCTCAGCGCGACGTTGTGCGCATTCCCCTTTCGCCGTAGAGGCCATTCCTGAACAGAGAGAGAGAGACGGAGCTAACAAATTCCGCCATTTTCGTCTTCCTC
The DNA here is from genome assembly GCF_009727055.1 of Benincasa hispida. Classification (NCBI taxonomy): domain Eukaryota; kingdom Viridiplantae; phylum Streptophyta; class Magnoliopsida; order Cucurbitales; family Cucurbitaceae; genus Benincasa; species Benincasa hispida. Next base: position 41,998,551 of record NC_052358.1, read on the forward strand.
CAAGCACCTTTCTGCACACTCACAGCGCTACACCAATCCATTTTCTTCCCTTGCATTTTTTATCCTCTCCCAATTCTGGCTATTCCCAATCCCTTCTCTTCCTCATGACTCCAGCTTTTTCCTCATCCGCCGCCGCCGCCCAGCGACTTATCCGCTGCAGCGCCTCGCTCCGTCGCACCCACGCCCCGCACCGACCCTCCTCGATGTCGTCTCCACCGAGGAAGATGAAGCCAATGACGGAGATAATGGCCAAGGCTAAGTATGTGGTTCTCGAACGGGAAGATTACGACGACGTCAGGTGTGAGGAATGCGGCTCCGGCGACCGGGATGATGAGCTGCTGTTGTGCGATAAATGCGATAAGGGATTTCATATGAAATGCGTAAGTCCGATCGTCGTTAGGGTCCCGATTGGATCCTGGCTTTGCCCCAAATGCTCTGGCCAAAAAAGAGTAAGAAGTAAGGATACTCTCGAATTTGTTGATTCTCGATATTGATTCTGTTTTCCCCCCCTTCATTTGCTGTGGATTTCTTGTGGTGTGTAAGTTTTGGAATGTCAATGTGTTTGGATTCCTTTTCTCATTCTTTTGTTTCGCTTGTAGGCTTTTCTCAGAAGAAGATTATTGATTTTTTCAGAATTCAGAAATGTAAGGACGCAGAAGTCGCATATCTGTCTGCTCAAGGTAAGTTCTTCATTACAGTGTTCAAAATCGATATCCTCTTATGTTTGTATTATGATCTTGGTCATGATCGTGCTCCATCTTGTATTCATTTTTATATTTTATGCTATTATCCTCAGAAAGTGCTCTTGAATTTCAAGCATTCGATCGATATAATAGTGGAGCTACTGGCAAATGAGTTTTTCTTCAATAATATTGGATAATTTATAATATGATTTTTATAAATTTTGGTCAAATCACCATTCTTATTGTATATAGTTCCCATCACAGCGAAATTTAACTGTTTGAGTTTATTGCTATAGATATGATTCTTCAAGTGAAATTCTATTGATATCCTGATGAATTCGAACAAGATGAAAAGTCACCTCATATTCTTCCTTATACTTTATATATATATATCAAGGTGTGCTAGGCATAAAATTTCTTAGTGGACATCAATGAGCCTTTAAATATCAAGGAGTTCACATAATTTTTGTGGTTACTTGAAATCTAGGTGCCTACTTTCCTAACAAGGCTACATGCTGAACGTGTATGCTTTATAAGATGTGCTGTGAGAGCTAGCATTTCAGATAAGATAATTATGGAAATATTGATAAATAAAATCTTGTGACATATATTTAGTGTGTCATTTCATACTCATATCATAATCATATATGTGGCGACTATACTAGATAATGTAGTAACATTTGTAGAATTTATATTCTTTAACGTAGCTCAACTAGTGAAGGCATTGCAATTACAAGCAAAATGTCAGAGATTTGAATCCCACCCTCCACACCATCATGTGTTATTGAATTAAAAAAGAAAAAAAGAAGAAAAAAAAGAAGAAAAAAATCTTCCTGAACTACTTGTAATTATTTCTGACGAATTTTTCTTTTAAATTAAGACCATTTGACAGCAATAAATCATCTAGAAGTTCTCTCTCGAAACTTTGATGTACCAAACGTGGTCTTGTGAAGTGATCCTTTCATTTTGGTATTCTATGAGATTTCTGGATTTGAGACCATTTGGCATTAAAATTTAGATCTTTAAGTTTTCTGCTGAAACTTTTCTACACCATAGTTGTTTCTGAAACGATCATTCCATGTTGGTCGGTTTTATTTTAATATTCCTTGAATCTAAAGTTATTCATGGTTTCATCATTTTAATATTAAACAAATGGCATCATGAACTGAAGCTATAAAGCGTAGGAGACGATTACGGTCATTGGTGTGGCAGAAGAAGAAGAGAAGATTACTTCCATTTCTTCCAAGTGAAGATCCTGATCGCAGATTGAAACAGATGGGTTCACTTGCTACAGCTTTAACAACATTGCAAATGGAGTTTAGTGATGATTTGACTTACATGCCGGGCATGGCTTCGAGGTCTGCTAATCAGGCAGAGTTTGAAGATGGTGGAATGCAGGTTTAAAATCTTGGAACCATTTGGAAACATTTTCTAATTGGAATCAATTTTGTTTTTAATAATGGAATGGTCATGGATTATGATAACCGTGCCTTCTATTTTAGGTTCTTTCCAAAGAGGATACTGAGACCTTGGAACTCTGCAGAGCCATGAGCAGAAGAGGCGAATGTCCTCCCCTTTTGGTTGTTTTTGATTCATGTGAAGGGTAACTTTATCTTGAACATGTTAACCATATTGCCATTTGCTTCCAACCTCTATATTGAGTAGGTCCATGCTCAATTTATGATGTAGTTTTACGGTAGAAGCTGATGATCAAATTAAGGATATGACATTTATCGCTGAATATGCTGGTGACGTGGATTATCTTAAGAACCGTGAACACGATGATTGTGATAGTATGATGACCCTTCTTTCAGCAAAAGATCCATCTAGAAGTCTTGTCATCTGCCCTGACACACGTGGGAACATCGCTCGGTTTATTAATGGAATAAATAATCATTCTCCGTGAGTTGGCCAAGTCTATGATATTTTACATATTTATATAGTCGTTCAATCATATCAGCCTTTTCTATGAAGAAAAAAACTAACTTATTCACGTATCCAATTAGTGCATCTCAAGGCCACATATTTGAGTACTAGTTAGAACTATTTTCTTAGAACTTTCATCGTATGTTTAGTTTTTTTTCCTCTTTTACTTTTATCCAATGTTTGTGAGAATCAAATTCATGATGCTCAAAACATATGCTTCATTTTACATACTTACAAATACAAGTAGTGCGCATATACTTCATTTTACATATTATACATTACACATATTTACATATACTTTACCTAATGTTTCAAAGCCTACTGCATTTTAAATATTTATATGTTGTTCGATCATATCAGCCTTTTCTATAAACTCAAGGCCACATATTGATTACTAGTCATCTAGAACTATTTTCTTAGAACTTTCGTTGTATGTTTAGTTTTTTTTTTTCCTTTTTTCCTTTATCTAATGTAATGTTTGTGAGAATCAAATTCATGATGCTCAAAACATATACTTCATCTTTTTGTGCAGAGAAGGTAAGAAGAAACAGAACTGTAAATGTGTGAGATACAATGTAAACGGTGAATGCCGGGTCATTTTGGTCGCTATTCGAGATATTGCTAAAGGGGAGAGGCTATATTATGACTACAATGGATATGAGTATGAGTACCCTACTCATCATTTCGTCTGAGAATTTGTTAGGATACTTCTAACAGTTATGGGATTTGATTTTTCCCATACATTTTTTTCTCCATTCTTTCTTCGGAATCTTGTTGCAAAGTCAACAGTTTTTGCTGATTCTATCAGAGTAATTTCTATTTAATTCCCTAGGCCAAGGCCGAGGCTGAGGCCAGGACCGGGCCAGGAGGGAGGGTGGGGGTAGGAATGCAGATTTTTCCTGAGTTTTGGTAGGTAGAGTAGGACAAAACTCAGGGGTCCTAGAAGTTCATCTGTTGGGTATATGTATTGTAATACAATGCTCAGATAAAGTGTTTTCAATTTTTAAGGAAAAGTGATACTTATTTTCTACTTTTCTCCCATTAAGTTTCTTTGATCCATTTAAGTGATTTTTTATTTATTTTTTTTTACCTTTCATCCTCATAAGCCATTACATAGAAATGCAATACTCTGCCATGTATTTTGCTCTAAAATTTGAAAGACAGCCTATATAAACTGTCAAAATCATTGGAAATAAAATAAGCGAAAAGGAAGAAAAATGGCATTCACTAGATACTTTCTGTTGGTGAATTCCATCATAGATAGATAGTGTTGAAATATGAATCTTCCTATTGATGCATCAAATTCTTACAACTTAGATTGAGCCTTGGCTGCAGATATTGCAGACATTTGTACTTTGTAAAGATGTATTTTCTTTTTTTTCTTGCTGATTGAAATCCTATAATGAATTTTCAAGTCGGAATAATCTTAAAGCCAAGTTGGCAAATCGTAAACTTTCAATAAGTTTTCTTGTTCTTGTTGAGGATCCCATATCAGAAAATAGAGATCTCACAATCTATATAAGATGTATAAGTCACTTTCCTCATTGTCAATTAATTTTGAGATGAAACTTTTTGTTTATCTAGTATGGTTATTGATGTTCAAATAGAGATATTTGGCCAGGAAAAAAAAATCTAATCCAAGAATAGTAAATCTAAAAAGCTATGTTGAAAAAATAGAGAAGCATCACATTCTTGATTAGATACCTGAATTATTTCTCTCGTTGTCAATTGGTTTTGAAATGAAATTCAATGTTTAATCATTCTTCCTGTATATTTAAATTTAGTCTTGGAAGTAGACCAGTTACATGATTGAAGAGAGTTTAGATGAAAGTTCATAAAAGTGCCTTGTGTGAAAGAACATTCATTCAAAATTGAGGGACCAAAGGACTTGATTAAAGGGAAAAAACAAAGGAGTTGCCCTTATTTGAAGAAACCTTCATTCAAAATGGGGGACCAAAGGTTTGTAGCTAAGAAAAAAACCAAGCCAATTCTATTTAAATTGCATTTTTAGTCCTTGTTAGTTATGAAGCTTTCTAAAGTTTCAATTTCACCCATATTTTCTTTGATTAATTATCTCTAAGATTCTTTATACTTTTCAATTGTGATTTTATTTAGCTTAAATTCCATGTTTTCCCTAACATTTTGTGCATTGTGTCTATATATTAAAAAAAATATGGAGTTACATCTTTAAATTTTGAATCATACTTATTTTTGGTCTATGTTGTTAGCACTAGGTAAGAAAAACTAATGCTTTTTATTTTTTGAATATATAAGAAATACTAATGTTACACTCTATTATGAAGAAATTTTAATAACCAGGTTCAACTTACTCTTAATCCTATATATGGAAAAAATCGTCTCTTGAGTTTTCAAACTCAATAATCCACCTCTAAGGTTGTTTTAATTCCACTAGTAATTCTCTTTTTCGTTAATTCCAAAAAATAATCGAATCGCGAAATCATGAATTGAGAGTGAGGGGTAATACTGTTAAGAATAGTTTTGGGGAAAAAAAATGACAATTGAGATTAGATAAGTTTAGAGACATTCAAATTACAAAAAGAGCGACATCTAGATCAAAAATTAATACTTCAAAATCCAAATGAGACAGAAAAAAAGAGAATAGGTTCGAGGCATGATCCGAATAAAGTATATCATCAAATGAAGCATGATCGATACATGTTCTAATCAAATGGATTGGAGGGTTAATCTAATACAACACCAAATTTTGATTTGGATGCCCTAGATCAGACTCCATATTGTTATAACAAGTTTAAGAAATTATTATATTAAAAATACATATATATATATATATATATATTCCAAAGCTTATCATGTAAGTATGTAAGTGGGGCAGTTCTTGTGAGGGCCAAGGAAAGATTTTGATGAGAAACCTAAAACCAACAAAAGAAGACAAAAAGAAAGCACAAAATATATCTAAAGGTGGTGTAGCTAAGGTAGCACATTGTATCAAAGCCTTATTAACTTGTTGGTGTCTCTTCTTTCTTCTTTTGACACCTCACCCCTTGTCCTTTTCAAACAGTGTCTTCTAATCAAACAAAAGATAAGAATATATGTATATTTTTTTCTTTTTCTACCCATTTTTTTTTCTCATTTACCAAAACCTCCATGATTTATCTTTCCATGTCCATGACCTCATGCATCTCCCTTTCTTTCTCTCTCTACGTATATTAAATTTAGAAATTTAGTCCCTATAACTTAAAAATATTAAAAAAAACTTATGTATACCAACTGCACTCATCTCTTGTATAATTAAAAAATATGTAGTATTTTCAAAGAATTATAAATATAGCAAAATCTATCCATGATAGAATTCTATTACAGATGGCTAGCAATATGATTTATCGTTTTTAAAAGAAAAATCAAAATCTTATTGTAACTACAAAAATTACTTTTGCAAATAGTTTAGATCTGATGAACTCTATATATTAGACTTGTTATTTCCACACCCACCGCCATAACCCAAAATCCAAATTTTCTCTCTCCAAAAACTTATTAAAACCACTCTCTTTCCTCATAGATTCCTTGCACCTTACTAGTTAAGTTCTTGGGAGCTCCTAGGGAGAGAGAAAAAAGATAGATAATTTTGGAGTGAAAAGAATATGGCAAGTTTGGAGGAGGAAAAATTAGTTCAAATGGTTGATGATTTTATTGAATCAGCTGATCATACACCGAGTTCTTGTTCTTTTGCTAATTCTTCAAATTCTCTTCCTCTCAATTCCAAATCCCATTATTTTCTCAGCTTAAAGGTATGTATGTATGTATGTATGTATATATGGATATATGTACACAATTTTTTTTTAAAAAAAATTCTAAAGGTTGGTTTTATTGTGTAGGAGATTCTGGGGAGTGGAATAAAGGCAGAAGGAGAGGTGGGTGAGACAGTGATGAAGCACTTGAGAAGCTGGAAAAGTGATTCTCCCAAAACCACTAGCAGCCTCAAGAAATGGCTTGTGATGAAGCTGAAAATGGACGGCTATGATTCTTCTGATCTTTGTCATACCTCTTGGGTCACTTCCATGGGCTGCCCAGCAGGTGAGATTATCAGTCTCTTTCAGATGAACAACACTTCTAATCTTTTCCTCAATCATATAATATATCATTTTACCCCTATTGTTTAGAATTTGATCAATTTTAAGCCCCTGTATTTATCTAATTTGAAAGTAGAATGTAATTTTGTTTTAATGTTGGGTATTTTGAATGTAATATAGGGGATTATGAATACATAGAGATGAAAGTGAAGGATGAGTATGGAAGTAGAAAAAGGGTAATAATAGACATAGAGTTCAAAGCTCAATTTGAAGTAGCAAGAGCAACAGAAGAGTACAAGCAGCTCACAGAAGCACTTCCAACAGTGTTTGTAGGAAGTGAAGAGAGGGTTAAGAGAATAATCTCAGTTTTATGTTCAGCAGCCAAACAGTCCCTTAAGGAGAGTGGGCTCCACATTCCCCCTTGGAGAACCTCCACTTACATGCATTGCAAATGGCTGCACCGCTCTCACTCTATCTCTAATAATAATAATAATCATAAAGAAACAAATAATAATTTCATAAATAACAAATATTGGAAGCCTCCAATGGTGAAGCCAATTTCAAGAAGGGTTTGGGGTGGTGCCTCTGCCTTGTCCACTCAATTTTCTAATATGAGTATTAATTGCTGCTAATTATTCTTAATTAAACTACATCATCATATTTGTTTGTTTCATCATTTTGTAAGATTATGCTTATTAATGATTTGGGTGAAATATAAATGGTTATGAAAACCAAATTTAAATATTCTAATTTTGTTCACTAATAATGAGTTTCTCAATTCAAACTAATGGGGCCATTTAAGTCTTCAGTGAATTTTTCATAATTAGAGTGGAGTCTCTAATTAGGGCTAGGTTTTGGAGTTTTTGTGGAGGAGGTTACAATTCACCATGTTTGTAGGAATCATATAATATAATAGGATTAATGGTAAGAGATAATAAGAGGTGGGGTTGTTCAAATAATTAAGGCCTGTATGGTTGAGTTTTTGTTATGGTGTTTGATGCATTAAAATTTACCGTAATCTATCAATTTGATGAAGTTTAATTTATAATATGATATGATATTCGAATATGTGTCCGAATTGTAGTACAAAATCATCTCCAAAAATCTCGGTAATTGATAGAAACGGAAAGAGAGGGATTCGAACCCTCAGTACAAAAAACTTGTACAACGGATTAGCAATACCTCCCCCCAAAACCGTATAAAAAGTTTTCTCCTCGTACAGCTCGAGGAAATTCAAAGTTATGTATATATCTTATCCACATAGTCGCTCATTGAAGAACGAAAAATTTGATGTTTGGATTTTTCAAAACTTCTTGTGTTCGAACTTTTTTTATAATTGGAAATGGAGATTTTTACTTGTTGAATATTCTACAAAGGTGCTAAGATAGTTGATAAAATTAAATTTACAGTCTCAATCTAAGTATGTATAGCTTAGGTAATCTTTATTGGCTGACCTAATGGTAAATATGGGAGCATGACCTTGATAAAAGACTAAGGGATGATGAGTTCAATCTATGGTGGTCATCTAGCTAGGATTTAATATCTTACGAGTTTTTCTTGATATTCAACACCAACAGATTGTCTCTTGAGACATTGGTCGAGGTATACATAAACTAGTCTGGACATTTAGGGATAAAAAAAATGGTATAGCTTAGGTTAAGATATATAATCTTGAATAAAAATCACAGATTTAAATCCTCTCATATTCACTTGTTAAACTAAACAAAAATAATTAAAAATAAATTTACAATAACTTATCCACTTAAACTCTTGAGTCGATGATTTGATTTAACAAGTTTTCTAGTGTTTTTTTTTTTTTTTACTCGAGTTGAGAGTTGATCTTGTTCTTGTTTAAGCCTTTTGATTCCTTTAGTTAATTTTATATAATTGCCAGTTTAGTTTCCTCATTTTTGTAATTTTAAATACCGTTTTGATCTCTATATTTTGAACTTTATTCTACTTTAGATCTTTTTATACTTTTAAATGTACAATTTTAATCTTTATATTTTCAATAAATCTTAAAATTAATCCTTACAGGTAGTAAATTAAATTCAAAATTTTTGAAACTATAAAAACTAAATTTAAAATTTATTAAAAATACATGAACTAAAATTTGAGTACTACATCAGCGAAAATGAAATATAACTAGAACAAGATAGTATTTTAGAAAAAAAAAACATATTAAAAAAAAGTATAAAATAGTTATTCGCCTCTAGATTTTTTAATCCCATGTTTTGTATCATATACTAGAGACCCACCTAATTTAAAAAGGTTTTTTTATTATTATTATTATCATTATTTTGACAAAACCTAATTTAAAGAAAAATTGGGGTTTGGATGGAAATGAAAATTGGCCAAGAATGAAAAACACAAGAATCACAAGATATATATCTACATTGCATGACTCAGCATGTATTTCTTTTCCTAAGGTTGGAAATATTTTTAGTATAATCTGTCTTTATCATCAAGTGAGACACAATTTTAATATTATATTTAAATTCACTTCCATAAGATATATAAATTAATTGTTTCTTTTAATACATTTTTAAAGAAGTATTAGATTCTGATTTGATGACACTTTTTATTTATGCCTTTTAATCATGGAGAAAGAAAAGAAGTGTTGGCAATTAAAACTACTTGGACCTTTATTATGTTTTTATTTTTTATTTTTTACTTTCCAAAATTACTTTTTAGTCCAATTAAAAATACACTATTAAAAGTTAAGCTAATTAAAACTTTTGTAATTTTAATTGTCCAAATTGATCAATTTCATTTCAATTAGAAAACACACATGTGAATAAGTTTTTAAAAATATTATGTAGAACTAAAGAGTAAGAGACACTTTTATTTCCTTGAAAAAATAAAAAACAAAGTAATAATCGAGATTGATTTTAATATTTAATTTATTAAAAATATATGAATTAAATATCAATACTTCAAAGTACAAAGATTAAAATAAAACAAAGGTTATAATATAGAAAAAAAAATGCTTCAATAAAAAAAAATAATGTTATAATCTGAATTATTCATTATTTATAACAATAATGTATAATCTACCTTATAGATTTGTGAGATAGTGGATAAATTTTGTTTTGATAATGATATCCCCTTATTAAAAAAGTATGGATAATTAAGAAATTTTAAATAAGGTTGAAATTGTTTCAAGTAAATAGTGTTTCTTTCATCATAGTACTTTCAAAGTCTTGATAATCCAAATTCATTAAAAAAAAAAAAGAAAAAAAAAAACTAGAGATTCAAGTCTGTTTACCTTTAAAAATGAAGCTACTAATATGATAACTATAATTTTTATAATGTTATAAATAGAATAATAATGATGTTAATTAATGCATCACTAGGAGTAGTTGAATATTTAAATATAAATACACTAAAGCCCTAAAAATTAAAAGATAAATAAATAAATAAAACTCAAAAGGACAACAAATTAAATTTGTTCTTATCGTCAATTTTTTGTCTATTTTTTTGAAAGTAGGCCCTTTAATCTTTATGGATGTCATTTTGGGGCCAACTAATACTTACAAAAAAAAAAATAGCTTCTCAGTTTTTTGGGGAAGGTCACGCCAAAATATTACCAAACAAATTATTTTTCTGAAAATAAAGCAATTGTTCAATGTGGAAAATTTATATAATTCACTTTTCTTCGGATAATTTAAAGGAAAAGACAATCCACAATCAGCCATATTTTCTGTACATAAAGTTAAGGCCTCTGTTTCTTAGTTTTTAGTTACCAATTTTCACCCTAGTCTAGGATAATTATTTGGTTTTTGTTGTCAATTTGAGGAGAAAATGAGACACAACGGAAATACGGATATTAAAAAATATAATATTAAAATAATATATAAACAAATAAAATAAAATAACTAAATAAGATTCTTTGAGGATGTTTTGCCCTCGCTCACATGTCTTACTAAAAAAATTTTTAGGAGGTCACCTCTTAAATTATTGATTGACCTAAAAATTTAAGCTGATGGGTGAAGAAAAATTTTATATGATATTATCTAACCCTTCCCCTCACATGTGAGTTGAAATATGTCACTACAAGAATTTTGGTTTTTTCCGACGAAACTTTTTCCGAGCTAGAAAAAAAACCATCGGGAGAGCTCATTTTCCCGACGCCTTTAATCTCCCAACAAAAATTTGAATAGCGTCGAGACAAATTAGCTCTCCCAATGCCGTTCTCTTGGACCGTCGGCATAAACCACGTTAGAAAAAAAGATTTGTTGGCCTCTCTCGACGTTACAATTGTAGCGTCAGGAGAGGCCAACAAATCTTTTTGCCTATCCTAACGGTATAGATGAGACATCGAGTTTTTTAAAAAAAAATTGGGAAAATTTTTCCGATGATGGGTCAAACAACCATCGGGAGAACATACTTATCCCGGCGGTTTTACAAGCATCTTGAGAAGGTCAATTTAAACAAAAGGTCGAAAAAATTTTTATTAGAGTTATCCCGATGGTGGGTCAAACTACGGTAGATTAGATAGTGCCTATCTCGACGATATATTGATCATTAAACTTATTTAAATTTGTATTTTGTAGGTATCTCAAGATTTATGTTGAAGATGCATCTCTCGACAAGCTAAGTTAGGTTGTAGAATTATGTTTTATAGGTACTTTGTGAATATTATGTAATGTTATTCCAGAGTTAAGAATTTGTGGAAGTTATATTATATTTGAGACGAATAGTATTAGTAGTTGTTTATTTGACAAATTTGTAAGATTCAAACATGTTTTCTAGATATTATTTAATATTGTAGACATCTAATTAATTTTATCAATTTTTATTTTAGTTTATTTGATATTTGTAAGATTCAAACAGGTATGACATTTGTAATATATATATATATATATAGTTTAGTAAATAAAGAAATAAAAATTCCCACTCTTAAATATATAATCCTGACAATAAAAAGATCAGGAAAAAGTGTAATTTCATGCTTGTTTTTACATTTTTTTCCGACGCTAAAATAGGTCACCATCAACATAAGTAACTATCTCTCAACGGCAAGGGGTCAGGAAAAAGTGTAATTTTACGCTAAAATAACTCTCAAGATAACTTTTGTCGATGGTCGACGTCACACCCCTCCCTATATTATCTTTTTAATCTAGATGAAAGTGTGAGGACGGTAGATACCACCCTTTTGTGATACCTATTGCCCACTCTTACTTGTTAGGCTCACTAAACTCACAGCCAAGGAAAAACAACAATAGCTCTTAGAAAAACTCACTTTATTACAACCAATCTAATGTTTATACAAACTTGAACTTTTAATTACAGAAACTCATAATATCAAATTTAAGTTTAGAAGTGTGGGTTTAGTGTGGCAGATCTTGACCTTAGCAGCACGTTAGAACTCTTCAACATCCGCTACCTAAGAAGGAAATCATAAAAGGAAAGAATGAGCTTCAAGAAGCTTAATGAATGATATTTTAAACAAGTTTCCCATACACACGTTGATGAAATATAATCATACTCGAGTTTCAATTTTATGAACCTAGGGTTACTAATTTAGAACATCAGGTATAACATTTTAGAATGAGTTATAGAACCCTAGAAACATCTGATAAACATCATCCTCTAACCTTAGTTGAGGGAGAGTCCTTTTTCTCAATCACTCAATGTTAAAGTCCTTAGTTAGTGTGGAGTAGTCTTAACATAACCAACATCGATAAACCTACGTGCACGTGGCTAAGTCCTAGATATCGTTATACCTTAGGTACCAGGGGACCTAGATACCTTCATACCTTCAGTATCAAGCTTCCTCATATGAACATCATAAAACCTCAATTGCAGTTAAGAACTCAGCCTCTAAAACATCAAGCATTCCAATAGCATATACTTAATAAGTATAGAAATTAGGAGGAATAACTCAACTCAAGGAATGCTTTGTAGGTTAGCTTTCGAGCATTAAAACTCAAGTATGCTCAAGTATGCTTAAGAATTTTATGTTAATCATTTGAAAAACATGCCACTCACACTTATCTGACAATAGCTTTTCTTCCTAGGTTTTCTCTTAGCTTCCTGAGTTCTTTCTTGATTTTTGAGCCTGTACCGAATCATAATAACTTTAAAATCCTGTATTTAGGGCTAAAATAACCTTAGAATACCTTCATGGCCCTAATCCTAGCTTACCAACTCCAACTGATATGAAAACAGGCTTTAGAGCACTCTTAGACAACGGTTGGATGTAGGGTTGAACTTCCTCAACACTACTTGGACACGTGGTTGAACCTTCCAATGCCCAAGGATCCTCTTCAATGCCTGTTTGATGATCCCAATGCCTAGGTGATGTCTCCAACGCCTAGGTTATTTCAATTCAACACTTAGTCCTCCTCCGAAACTCTAATTCTCTCCAAAACTCTTATCTTTTTTTTTTTTTTTTAATCTCCTTTTGAGAACATTTGAGGAGTTGTGTGATGGAATGAAATCTTCTAGGGGTATTTATAGGCAATTCAACCCATCCTTGTAACCAACTCCAAGCCTCTAGCGCATGACACCTCTCTTACATGCCAATTCTAAGTGTCGGCACCATGCAAAGGCCAACACAAAGATCTTTGACACCTTCTACTTGTATGCAAGCTTAAGTGTCTTTACCTTACTCAGGCCAACACATAGTTTTTCTGAGGTGTCAATCCAACACTTTGCATGCTCTTCCCTTGTTTCCTAGGCGTCCACCTACACTTAGTCAAATTCATTTCATGCTACCATTTAACTTCCTAAGGTGTCCACCTTTTCCTTAGGAATTTGGTTCAACTAGTGTATGCATAACCTAATTTTTCACCCATCATGTGTCCAAATGTGCTCTTTTCCTCAAGGAATGTGTCAAACCATTCCATTATCCACACTCTAGGCGTCCAACATGCCCCTACTAGGGTGTGTGTCCAACAAGTTGTCCAACACTTTGTCAAATTCTTACCCCTGAACGTATGCGTTCAACTTTTCCTCCCCAACTTTTGCATGCCTAATTTCATCACTTGGAGGTTTTCCTAAGTCTCTCAACTCCCTTCAAAGCATAGTCTAAACAGTTAATCACATTTCCACTTCTCCAATGGTTATGCATTCAACCCTCACTTCTAGAACTTAGCCAAATTCTCTCCTTTAAATGCTCTATGCGTCCACCCTGACTTCCTCTCTTGTTCATTACTTAACCATTTCTTTCCCCATGCATTCACGTAGCCCTGGATATCCTCAAGATGGCTCTTCTTGCCCTAGTATGCCTCCAACAATTAGAAATTTTTCTTCTTTCAAGGCATAGTTTTGGGTTAAACTCTTCCCTTCCAAGGCTTTAATTCTGAGTTCTTTTCTCTACTCAAAGAATCCTATGAGAGTATAGGTGTCACATGTAGATTGAGCATCAGGATAAGCAACTATCTCCCAATGCCAAACGAAACCATCAACATAAGCTGACTTCTCCCAACTAAAGATATCCATAGGGCGGGGCGGGGCTGCGGATGCCATTCCCCATCTCCATCCTCACACCCCATTTCATTCCCCATCCCCGTGAAATTATCCACGGGGATCGGGGTGGGATTCCCCGTTACCTTTTTTTTTTTTTTTTTTTTTTGTAAATAGTCAATTAATTTAAATCATTAATATGAGAAAATTGTAATTAAATAATTAACTTTATCACTAAATTTGCTATTACGATTAGTTTTACATGACAATTTGAATTTAAAGATAAATTACTCAAATTTTGGCCTAAAAAAGCTAATTAATTTTTTTAGTAGAATAAAATAAATATAAATCAAATTATTCACATATATAATCTAAATTTAAATATTCAATTTAAACATATTCATTACCTTTCACAATAAATAATCAAATTCGAAATTTAAATGTAATATTTATATAATAATAATAACAACATAATATTAGATAACTATGCTAAACAAATATGTAAAAGCTAATCGGGGCAGGGACAGGGAATGCATTCCTCGTCCCCGTCCCTATTTAGTTCATGGGCAATTTTTTTTCCTCACTCCTTCCCCTATTTCCTGCCTAATTGGGGAATCCCCGCGAGGTCCCGTCACTATGGGGAAATTGAACATCTCTATTCCCAACGGTAGAAAATTATTCTTATCGTCGGGAGAAATAACTTTTCTCAATGATATCATTTAGGGTTGGCAAAAGCCCTCATCCTTGTTCCGTCAAGATATCTTTTTTCCTGACAACAAGGCTTTTCTGGGTCGGGGAAGGTTTTTCCGACGACGCTTTCCCAGCGATGCTTCTGACTGTTGGATTTCCATCGAGATAGGTTTTACTCTTTTTTATGGTTTCTGCCATCGACAAAAGTCCAAATTCTTGTAATGTGTAGAATACCCAACAAGTGGAAATCAATACTAATCGAGGAGAAAATGACATTGCAGGGGTTGAGCATAAAACCTCCTAAACCACATGCTTGAAATGAACTTAAATTTAGGAAGAATTATATTATTGTATTTCTTCTTATTTTCTAAAACAACTACAAGATTTTCTTATAATATAGGAGAAATACCACCAACCAACAAGGAAATAAATATTACAAATTTAAATAATAAATATTCACATAATGCACAATAAATACAACAAAAGCTATAAGGAAATCCAACACCACCCAATATAGGATTGCTCCAAGCTAAGGAAATTCAACTTTGGAGTTCCTATGATTAAACCATAAAAAAGAAAGGTATATCTTGTTGGTATAGATAATAATTTTCAATTCTTTTAAGTCTTTCTTAATCTTATTTTTATATTCCTAGGATCCTTCTCATTCGGATGAGATCTAGGGTTATTCATATACCCCTCCAAAACTAACTTGTTAGCCATATTCATTTCAATGAAGGATTTTAGTTCATATATAAATATGTTATCGCGTAAATAGATGCTATCTTTAATTTTAAAAATGAAAAAAAAATAGATGTTATCCTTATTTAATTAGCATGTATACACAATTCAAATATAGTCTTGCCTATAAGCTCTTATCTAGCCATTGAACATGTTGAGGAAAAAAATCTCAGTAAAGTGATCAACATAATTAGTCAATTGGTGTGTTCTCTAGAGAAAATGAAAATTATGGTAGTTGTAGGTGGATTGATTTTGTCACACCCCCTCTCAAGCCTACCTCTAGAATCCGAAAAGAGGCGTGAGGACACCTACTACCGATATGAACTTTTTTCACTCATTAAACTTAAAGCCAAGGAAATATGCAACAACTATTTAGCTAAACTTATTTTATTACAAATAGTATAACATTTATACAACTCCCAGACTTAACTATAAAGTTTACAACAATAACTTAAAACCAGAAGTATGGCTGTGGCGTGGCAGACCTTGACCTTAGTAGCACCCTGGAACTCCTCATCTTTCATTACCTAGGAAGAAAACATGAAAGAAAAGAATGAGCTTCAAGAAGCCCAGGTAACAACATAACAAGTCTCTTTCAACTTATAGCAAATAAAACATATCACAATTACGAGGTTAACATCCTAACCGCAGTCTCGAATGACTCTATTCTCAACCCTACCTACACACAAGGTAGATAGTTAAAACTAATACTTATCACAAATACTTATTTCCTATGTTCCCTACGTGCACATAGATCCCCGCTTATGGGCTCAGAAGCTAGACCCGTCGGCCCTCTGACCATCCCAAACGAGGTTCCTCTCACAGGCTCAGGAACTAGGCTTCATGGCCCCATGACCATCCTGTGAGATTCTTCTTCGGGCTCAAGAACTAGGTCTATTGACCCCCTGACTATCCTGGTCATATATTCTCATTCTCGTTCTGGCTATTCATTCACAACATAGACATATATTCTAAAAAATATGCTTTAAGACCTTTAAAGGATACCATTCATCTTGTTTTGCTGAAACATTTCTCTCTTTCCAAGTTCCTTGGTCTCCCCTGGCTTCTTTTTGAACCTTAATTTCCATATTCAAATTCAAGCTTAGATTACTCAGCTTTCCGAGCATTATTTTAGGAAGATTTCTTCTACAAACATATTCAAAATTGTCTCAGGAGGCTTACCATAAAATCTCAGATCATAACTCTTTGTGATTTGGCTGGAATCCTCAAATCATTAAGATTGGCTCAAGCTTACCTGAGCGTTTGACCCTTCTATCTTTTCTTCACTCTCCAGCTCGATTCCTTTAAGATTCTTATCCGACAGCCCTGCCTTGAAAACTAGACTCTCATAGCTTTCAAGTGGCTTTGAAATCTCTTAAAACTTCTCGTTTCAAGTTGATGCTACTTCATGACCTCACTGTCCGATAGCATCTCCACCTCTTGGAACCATTTGATCAACGCATGGTTATGTTACCAATGCATTCCCTCTTGGATCAACGCTAGGTCTTCCTTAAAACTTACCTTCACACACTTGTTCTAGACATCCTTTGAAGATTTGTGTTGTGGGTTGAGGTTCCACTCCGTTTGGGTATTTATAGACCCTTTTGGAAGCCTCAACGCATGACACATGGTTACATGGCAATCTTAGTTGTCCAAACCATGCAATGGCCAACTATCTTAACTTTTCCACCTTTTCCTTAGCCTTTTGAGTTTTCCTTTCCATGCATGGTCCAACATATAACTCTTATTTTGCATGCTCTTTGGTACGTTCACCTCTTACTTGCATGAAGTTTGAGTTGTCTTCCTCATGCATAAGTCTTCTTTGCATGCAATCCCTATTTGTCCACCTCCTACTTACTTAAGCTTAATTTCCAAGTATCTTCAACTCATCACATATCCTCTTCTTGGCCACATAGCATCCTTTGAATGCCTAGTATCCTATGATCAACACATAGCTTCACTTCATTTGGCCTCCCTTAGTCGCATAGTTACTCTTCCATGTGTTCATATGCACCCATGGTGGTGTTCCTCAATGCATTCTTCCTTAGGTCTCCCTTGGTCGTATAGTGTTTTTAGCCACGTGGTCTACTTTGCGCCCATCTAACCTCTAAAGATCAACACATAGCATAGTGGCCGCACACTCCTTCATCGCTTACCTCATAGTGGCCGTACACTTCTATGGCCAACGCATACCTAGTCCCATCACATGGTTTGCAGGCTTCTCAGCGCCTATCCCTTTGTTGGCCGCATCCTTGGCCACCATCGCTTGGCCTATTATCCACCCATGAAACCATGGCATGCCAAGCCTTGGGTCAAGCTAGGTCTCAAGCCAACGCCGCATGCCCTCACCATATGTCTACTACCAATGTGCCCTGGCGTCAACGCCCAAAGCTTGCCTTGCCATTGCCTAGCCTCTTGTCATCGCCTAAGCCCTTCTCAGCCAACACTTAGCTTACCTAACCTCCAAAGCAAGGCCAACGCCTAGCATCTCCTTATCATCACTTGGCCAACCCACACTATGTGCCCAACATGGCTTTGGCCTATCACTTGGTGTCAACGCATAGCCAACTACACCATGCGCCCATGGCACACAAGCCTCAACGCATGGTTATCTTAGGTTTCCAACAGTTAGCCAAATTTAGCCACCACACACACCAAGCCTCATGCATTAATGGTTCCCTACACCAATGCATGGTTTCCTCTTGGCTCCCATACTTAGCCAAATTCCACCCGTTAAGACCTAACTCAAAACTACCAAAAAGCCCTTATTCAACACTTAGAATTTTCTTATTCTTTTCCCCAAATCTTCTTCCCTCATAAGATTTAACTTATACTTGGTTAATTACTCTAATTACTTGCTAAGGTTTGAATGTATAAGTTTCAAGGCTTCTTTGGCTCTATAACCTTTTCCAGCAAAAAGTCGTTTTATCATCTTACCTTCAAGGCATGACTCACATACAAGTAAAGATTTTTCTTTTAAACTATTTAGAAGTCCACTTTTCACCAATTTCTCAATCCTATTTTGATTAATGTGACCTAACCTTAGATACCAAAGGTGGACATTTTCTTTAGGAGAAATCCTTGGTCTCATAGCAGTTGTTGTCGTTCTGAACATTTTAGTATTTAGGACAACCTTTGTAACTAACAGCCTTAGTACATATAAGTTACTTTATTTTGAAGCAAATCCTATCTCCATTCTGTTTTTTAAAATAAACAATTTACTTCCAAGGAAGGAGAGAGAATAATTTTGCTCAATCAAACAAGAAGCAGAGATTAAATTCCTTTTCATATTAGGAACTACATATATATCATCTAATAATATATATCATTTCTTGTCCAAAATTAACTTAAGCCTGTCTACGGCAACAACATAAATGGCCTCACCAATACCAACTAGAAGTGTCATCTCCCGAATTTCTAATTGTCTCCATGAATTAAATCCCTGATAGGAAGAACATACGTGATTTGTAGTCCCTAAATCAACTATCCAGTCAGAATCACTATTTTCTACTAAGCACGACTTCAGGACAAGTGAATCAAATTTACTGTCATTGAATCTCTTCCTATTCTGGAGAGCAATGGGATCAACTTGAACACACTTATTATGAACTCCAAGTTTTTCCTCCGAGGTCAAACCTCTTTGATAAACTTCACTAAAGTTAGCAACTTTTACCTCCTCTATTTGTCCCTTGACATTCAATACGGACCAGAGTTCAAATAGGGAGCTGACATTATTGGTTTCGTCTATATTAAGCGCATCCTACTTGAATTGTGAGGACACTCGCTCAAACAACTCTAGCATTGATTGCATGATTTGAAGTGCAGTGACCATGCTCTCAAATATTTTGGCCAAGACATTAGGTATGCTTGCCAAAATGGAAACTCGAGCCTCAAGATTGGTCTTCGTCCACCTTTTGTAAGCATCACAAACATTTTGTGTTGCATCAAGGTTTAGAACTTGAGGGCATTCTTCAGTCAAGACGAAGTTAAGGTTATTAACCACGAACATAGTTTTAATCAATTCTTTCTAAGTTGTGTAATTGAATTCAGTCAATATTTTAGCATAAAGAAGGTTCATTGAAGCGCTAGTTATTTTTGCTGATACAAAACAAATTACTTGTTTAGACACTTATGCAAAAATTCATTTTAATCCAATCAGTTTAGCAAAAACTAATAATGAACCTTACATTATTTCATATTGCAATGATGCTTTAGTGATTTTGGATAAAAGCCACCAAAGGGTGGTCAGTCATCACTTCCTTGAATTGAGATACTTCTCAACCAATCATTATACCAGAATAACTCTTATTCCTATAACGATTAGTCACTATTGATTTGGTCAAGAAATCATTAACTTGCTAAACAATTTCTTGTAAGTGTGGCATTTCATCTTAAACCTTAGAGTTCCATCCCAATGAGCCAACTAAAGGGAAAAAACTGATTGGGGCAAAAACTATAGCGATCATATCCAGAAACCATTTATGAAGTTTGCCCCTGATATTGACCTAATGCACAAACCATTCGAAGGGGGACGCTCCCAGGGTGCCTCGAGGCCGCACAAAAAGGTCTCACAATGAAAACCAATGAAGGAGACCATAGGACATATTGACACATATCCTTCTTCCACTTATTATAAACACTTTCTCCATTCACCTTGATATTGACCCATGCAAACATCATCCAAAGGGGTCGCTCCCAGGGTACCTTGAGGCCAAGCATGAGTCTCACTGTGTGAACATTTTAGGGAGAACATGAGTGGAAAAAATTCATATCGTATATATCATTTTCCTCCCACTGAGTATTTTTTTTTATAAAAAAAAAGGGTTTATTAACTTAGTAAAAACTGACTAATTAATTTTAACTAAGTCTTTGTTAATTTGCTCAATATAACACTTATATTGAATATTTCAATAATATCCGACTTCAGTTTTTAAACTTTTTAACAAAGTCAATCATTTATTGCATGCTTATAAAATATTTGCCCAATCCACCTTCTAGGTCGGTTCCCAAGTAGAGGTGTTCCGTTTTGGTCAGTTTAAATACCTCTGCCTAGACAAAACTTTCCTTAAACAAAGATCTTTTATGGGAAACTATTTTATAAATTTAATCTCTTAATTCATTTTAATCCTATTAAAACGAATTAAAAGATTAACCTATTTCTAGTCTCATTAGTAATGTGTTTAATATAAGTCTAGGTGAATTAATTTTAAACTATCTAAAATTAAATTGGATCTATGTTTGCATGCAACTCTTTGCTATAGATTTAAACTCCAATTTTATTATACTTATAACCATTATAAAATAATGAAAAATAAAATCTATAATTGCATTCAAAGACATTGATTAAATATAACATTTACATTTATCTACGTAACATCATGGCTAATGCAAAATTTATTTTGATCGAAAAATATAACACTTATATCTAACAATTATTAAGCACACATATCCATTATGTCTTCTTATACATTATAACAATTATAACCTAGAATGATGCATGAATATGCTTAATGTACAATACATCTAAAATAATATAACACATTAAAATGCATGAGCATGCTAATTTAATCATGCATCCCAAAAATATAATACTTACATTTTGACATGATGCATGAACATGTTTATCCTAAGGTGGGATTTGGAATATAAATGTCATACTTTATGCACCATTCAAAAATAATTTAAATCATACATCTCATGCATAATTAAATTAACAGAATAGAAAAGTTGACTAGCTATTGACATTCCTTGAAAATAAAATAAAATTTAAAACCCTAGATTTTAGAAAATCCTAAAAGAAAATGGAAAAGAAAAAAAAATATGTTCAGCGGAAATGATGGATAAACCAGAGCTCAAAATGACGATCCAACTGTTCAAAACGAGATCCTAGGTGTCCTGAACAAACTGACCAAATTTCAGCATGATCCAACTGTTAGAACTCCAGTTATCAACAAACTTATAAAAGCTATCCCTGAAAAGCCAAACTGTACTGCATTGTTTCTCTCCATTTTTTCTTGTTTTGCCTTTGTTTTCCCGGGTTCTTTTCACAACATATTTTTTCCATGAAAGACAAGGACTTACATACTCAATTTACAGTAAAACATATATATATATATTATATATATATAATATATATATAATATATATATCCATAAGCACTGAGTTTTACATTGATCTCATCAATTAAAACTGTAAATCTAAATGTTAAAAGCCTAAATAGTCAACTTGCAAACCACAATTAAAATCACATACATCTCATGCATATATTTTAATAGTAGCCCACCATTCTATTCTGATTTTTTTTTTCTAAAATAATGAAAATCAAAATTGCACAAATTGGGCTATGATACCAATTGAAGGGATCGAATCCCAAGTGGAAATATGTAATCACTTTGCATTGTTTTCGATTTTTCATAAACAAAATACGGTATAAAAATAATAACACAATGGATAAACAATCAAGATTAGCATGCATTTAAGAGAATAAAAGAGTTACCTTTGTAGATTCTCAAATTCTTCATGATTCCTTCCGCGTCTTCTTTGGAACGTCTCTTCAATGATCAAGGGACACCACCATAAGTGAAACCTTGTTATTCTCTAAGATCTCAAGAATTGAATGTGTGGTCTCCAAGACTTAGAAGAGGAAGAAGAAGTAATAGAGAAAAAAAAGAAATTTTGAGAGAATTAGTAGGAGACTAAGATTCAGAATTTCCATTTCAACTGTATCACAAACATAGGCCATGAATACCTATTTACAGAGAGGAGGAGTGACCCCTTTTCCTAGTCTTTTCTATTCATACTCTAGTTCTAATTTAATTAAACAACTTTTATATAATTAATTAGTCCAATGATTAAATAACCATATCTATTAAATCTTATTTAATATATATAATAAATAAATAAATAAATAAACATCACATGTTTATTTATCTCTACTTCTCAAAAATTAATTAATTAATTAATTAACCATTAATTAATCAATTAAATGACTATATTAAATCATATTTAATATAGAACTAATCAACATATGATTATCACATGTTTATATGTATACATCTCTTTAATATTTGAATCTTATTAAAATATATTTCTCTCTTAATTATAGATCACATCTATAATTAACCATATTATATTAATCTCATTAATATGCAATTAATTTGAACAATTCAAACCATTCCTCTTATATATCCTTTAGTGAGCTAATAAGGGGATCTTATGGACCTACAAATTATAAGTTCTAATGATATAAGATTAATTAGTTAAACTCTTTAATTAAATTAATCAATTTTCATTAACTACCAGTCACTCTATTTAAAAATTGATAGTTGCACTCTTCACACTGTAGATTTATTTCTAGGTCCACGAATATAACCAATCAATAGTGAGTCAACTCTTCACAAATTGCAAATAATTATAGCTGGGTCAAAATACCGTTTTACCCTTGTAATTACATCTAACTCCTTAAATACCATTGATCCCTCTAATGAACAAACAGTTTATAGTCCAACTATAAACTAACACCTCTCGTGCCAGTGAGAGGTTGAGGCCTCAATGATCAAGACCCAGAATCAGCTATTAAGAGAGCAATTTATCTATTTTTCCTAAGGTCGGGAAATGAGTGAATTCCATCTTGTGTAGTTGTGTTACCAGCTCCCTACTCGGACAAGTCTCCGAAATGGTAGGTTTGTTGAGTCAGCTAATAAAGCCACTCTCATCCATACAAAACAAAGAATTCCCCTCGTAGACAAGAGTTCACAACTCACTTAGGATTAAGGTCAAGTCACCTATGGTCATCCTAGTGAAATGTAAGTTTCTTCTAACAATGGTGATATATAGAAAGACTATTCGTTTCGCGGTCTGATCTTATACAAACTCTTTGTTTAGAATATTCACACTCACATGTCTCCACATGAATTATTAGGATCAGATCATTTGTAGTACTTTACAACAATTGTAATATCTACAAAGCAGGTTGTATCCGTAGTGTCACCAGGATAAAGTACCCAACCTTATCCATCTACTACAGACCGTTGAGGTTATCACTTAAACGTAAATCCACCTGTATGTCACCACATACATGTTTAAGTTTCATAAAATAACCTTAGATCTTAATTTATTGAATTGATAGAATGCATCTAAACATTTATAAAATACCTATTATTAGATATATAATAATTTGTCTTACAAACTACAAGATACACTCGATTTAGGACATTAACTCCAATATTATTCTCATCCAGTAATAATTCTTTTCCAATGCAATGACAAGACAACAAAAGTATGCCTATGCATATATAAAATAAGGATTTCTTCTTTACTTTAATTTGTTTGACCTCTTAAAAATACTCTTATTAAAAACCACAAATGACAATTTGTGATCCATATCCATTAATTATGATCATCATTGTCAAATATTCAAAATTTTAGTTGAAATTAAATATATTGAATCTATTATCTGAGTTTCAAATACAAAGAAAGTCCTACATCTATGTTTGTATATTTCACTCTCTTGCTCTTTAAAATTATAAAATAATTTATTTTCTTGTCTGTGAATGTATCTAATACATCGTTTGAAACAACGTAAATCTGTTTCGATCTTCTTATTAAACTCTTTTTTGTTTAAATTATAAATAAAAATAATGTTGATATGTCATTTGTTTATTTCATTTTGGTAGCTATCCTTTAGAACTTATTATATTTTAATCTCTTACTCTCAAATATTTATTCCAAAAGAGGCATAATGTAAAATACAATTTTCAAAATATATTTAATTTTCTTGAGCAAAATTTAACCCTAAACTAACAATGAAGAGTAGTTTTAAAGATTTGTGAAAATATATAGACTAATTCAAATACTTAAAGATATATGAATAATAATATACAACAAAACGCAAAGTACTAATATTTTTAACATTCATATCAAGAGTGAGACAAAACTTCGAACAAAAGCCTTTTTTTTTTTTTTTTTTTCTTCTTCTTTGGAAAGGGGAAATAGATTGTTATAAGTTAATTTATTCAAATGATGTCAATCATATCAAGAGTGAAGTGGGCCAACCAAGAGAAAGAAAATAGAGAAAAGAGAATAGATTCACGAGGCCAATACTAAAACTAGAGGCACTCATAAAACAACGGGCCCAAAAACAATGGGATATAATGTAGAAAAGAGAAGGTTCTCAATACTCTTACCACTTGCTTTAAATCTTAATCCGTGTTATTAAGATATGAACGATAAGATGATTTATATATATTTTTATGATTACGTTGCGTAATAAGTTAGTCAACACTAAAAAAAATTTAAGATCTTAATTTTAAATTAGGTGGTAAAGCGATTTTCTATGGGAGATCTTAAAAGTTATCTTGCGTTCAAGATTTTGGCTTTCATTATTTTGGAGTGTTGATTGTTGACATTTTATTTCATCTCATCTTAACTCATGATAGATGCAATTTCATTCTTAAATAGATTTTATTCTTAAAGAATTAATAAAATCGTAATGTTAAGGATCGAAATAAACATTTTTTTAAAAAATTTAAGAACTAAAACATACCCTTTTAAAAATTTAAGTATTAAAATAGAACAAAATTCAGTAGTGTACTTGTATAGGATTTAAAGTCTTATCCATATTATATTATTGAATTCTTTATAGGTCAAACTTTTTAAGTTTGGATTCCTTTTGTATCCATTTTGAACAAAAACATTGTACTTGTACAGTATGGTGCGACATCATTTGTCTGACAATAATGTACTGTCCATTTCTAACCATGTAAATATTTTTATTCTCATCTTTGGTTTTTTCTAAAAATAAAGATTGGAGTTTTTTTTTTCTTTTTATCTTTTTGTATGAATTGCAAGAAAGAGAAAGATACCTCACAAGGCACAAACACAGACCAACTACAAAAGTTTTTTTTTTTTTTTTTTTTTTAAAAAAAAACAATAAATGAAAGGACAAAAGAGAATAACCATAATCACCGAAAAGACTCCAAGAAAGAGGATTGAAAGAAATAAAATTCCAAACAATAGAGTCTACATGAATCCTCTCAATAGAAATCTCAAGTCAAAATAGAACGATAGAGTCAAAACATCAAACCTAATGAGATGACAAATCATTAGAGGACACAAACAATAAACTATAGGGGTGTATACTGATAACGGGCAGAAATGCACGTTATTACAGTACAAAGATATAAAACAATGAAGAATTGCGACAGTAAAAATATATAAAATCGTGTCCAAAAGTATTAAATTTAGAACATTGCGATCGCATGCATCCTCCGCATTAAAGTAGCTAATTTATGTATTATATGCAGAAAAATGCGTTGGCGCAAGGCAGAGTTGCGATCCAAGGAATTCAGCGTCCTAGCGCATTGAAAAATTGCGACCACAAGGCTATGCGATCGTATACGTTCATAAAGATCTGCTCAAGAAGATGGCTGCATAGAGACGGCGCATCAAGGTGAAAGCTTAATAAATCACGATGGAACAGAAAGCTGATGACGGTCGAATCCGAATTTAGTTGACAAGCTATTAACAACACACTGTAGCAAGTACACTCAACTTTTTGGTGACAATTATCCAGCGCATCAGACAGTAATGACATCCCATCAGTGTAATCATTTGAGAGAAAAGCTCTTCACCCTAAAGCTCTATTAATACCGAGGCCACCTTCGTTAAAGAAGTTCAGTTCGGTTCTATTCCAGCTGAGCCATATAGAGAATTTACCATACAGAATATAGTTAGTCTTTGTTCATAGTTTTCTTACACTTAGAAGGCGGAGGAGAGAGAAGTGAGAAGACACCGGAAGATCATTCCTGGAAAGCTCAAGAGAGTACCGGGAAGCGTTGAGAACGGAGAGAGGGCTGACTCTTGCAAAAACAAGAATATTCTTTGAGCAGAATAGAGAAAACCAGTGTAAAAGCCTTGGGAAGCAAGAAATTACTATCAGGCTCCTATCCTTATTTTCTATTGTCATTTTGTATTTTAATTTCATTTATAGAATGGAACTTGCATTTCTACATCTATTCACTCTCCTTACATTACGCATGAGTAACTAAACTTTCGAATGGGTTGAGAAGTACTTAGCTAGCATGACCTAAGATCTTCATTGTATGCGATCATCTTGTCTTATGTTGCGTCCATCACTCCTTTAGAGCTACTCGAGAGAGAGTCTAAAGAAAGAACCTAAGACTTGAGAGAGTTAAGTTAGAATCTAGACTTGAGAAAGCAAGATTAGATCCACATAAGTAAGAGATAGAGACTTAGAGATAAGCTCTGTTTGCTAACATGCATTGCATGCACCCTAGAAATAGGTTATGGTAATATGCGGTCGCCTTGAGTATGTGTGTGTCATTTATCATCGCATAGGCAAGAATAGAGGCTTAGACATAAGTCCTATAGATATCATCGCATATATCGCATGCGTTCTAAAACTAGGAGCTATAGAATTTGCATTGAGAGATGACTTGCTGTTGTATGTATGTAGCATGATCGCATAACGTGAACGCAATCTTAGGAAGTGTTAGCTAAAACCCTTATCAACCCGTTCCCTCACATACTCATTGTATCTTTCGTATTATTAACTCTTTTCTCAATTCCGCCGCATAGAATTTATTCATTAAACAAACATACCAACCAACGCATTGTTTTACTGGTCATCGCAAAGTTATCAGAAATCACCGTCGCATACTGTTTCCATAGTCCTATGTTCGACCCTGGGCTTACCAGGCAACTTAGTAGGGTTTATACTTGGATCTTGCTAAGAAAACTTGTATGCACAACGCATACACCACCATCGTAATTTACACCATTATTTCATCGCATTAACCACGCATCATATACAGGTTAGATTGAAGTAGATTTTCTTTAAATTTGACTCGAATCAATCTAGTACAAACAAAAACCGACCCAACCCAACCTGAATCAAATTGAGTATGAAGTGGGTTGGGTCGAGTGAATATGAGTATGAAGTATAAAGTTAGAATTTTACATTTTTTTCTTTTGCTTCAGGTTTGAATCAGCACACACATGTGTGCACATATGCACACACATATGCACTCACACGCACTCAAATATTACAAAATTAGAATTCCCAGCCCTTGACATTAATGGTAATAATTATTTTTCATGGGTGTTTGATTTCGAAATGCACCTGGATGCCATGAACCAAAGAGAAACCAAAAACCATAATTTTTATTTGTCATCATCTCCAACAGGAATTAAAGATAGAATATCTAACAATACAAGACCCACACATCTTGTGAAGAGTTTGAAATATGATCTACAGGAAACAATTGTTTTTCCTAAAGCTCATTACGAATGGATAAACTTGAGGCTCTAAGATTTCAAATAAGTAAGTGATTACACTTAACATTATTTAAAATCAGTTCAAAATTGTCGTTATGCGGAAGAAAATTATTGATGCAAATATGTAAGAGAAGACATTTTCTCCTTTTCATATCTCAAATATGCTCCTATAGCAGCAATGTCGAGAGAAAGATTTTAAAAGTCTCCTGAACTCATTTCATGTCTTTTTATGGTTGAACAAACTAACAAATTATTGATGAAAAATCATGAATCTCAACCAACTGGAGTGAATGATGTGAATTTTAACAATCATGGTTGTGAGGTCATTATCGTGGTTGAGTGTGATGGAGGTAGAAGAAGAAATAATTATTCTTTTTGTGGTAGTCATTATAATCAAAATTTCATGACAACCACATCAAATAATGATTATAAAAGAAAAGCTCTACAAGATAAGAGTTCAAAAAATGTTGAACAAAAATGCTTTCGATGTGGAATGGTTGGGCATTGGACACGTATCTGTCATATGTCAAAACACTTAGTTGATTTCTAACAAGCTTCCTTTAAGGCAAAGTGAAAAAATGTGGAAGTAAATTTTGTCTATCAGGATAAGATATGTTTCACTCATTTAATTTGATAAATTTGGATGTGGCAGATTTTATCGAATCTCCATAAGAGAAAATCAACACAATTGATGGAATAACAACTTTTTTTTTTTTTTCAATTTTGAGAATATTTAGGATTAATGTGATGGACTAAGCATGCAATTAGCGGATTGGAGCTTAAGCACTCTAATTCCATCAATTTTAGCATAAAAACCTGCATACTCATAATAAAAAAAATAGGGTTTCATAATTTTTATCTTTGAAGAACTCTTCAAATCTTCAAATCCAGCTCGAAGTTCTTCTCTAGCAAGTTGTAGATCATCACTTGATCTTCTAATGAGTTGGAATTGAAGGAAATTCTAATAGAAAAAGACTGGTTATTGTGTTCTTTAAGTTGAAGAACATTTCTTCAACATAAACTCAATTGCATGTCTTTTTTTCTCTGCACAAATTGGCTTGGTTTTGTTCACCTCTCTCATGCAATCTGATTACATCAAATTTTGAAACCAAGTAGGTCAAAATTAAAATGGGAATGGAGTGTTCAAAGTGGGAATAACCCACTTATGCATTTGTTTATTATTATTTTAAATTGAATTCAAAATTTAATTTTAAATTTTGAAATCAAAATTCAAAATTAATATGAAATTTTATATATTAATTCAATAATTAATATTATATAAAATTTAATTAATTTTATAAAAAATTAATTCAATAATTAATTTCAAATGAAATTAATCCTTAATAATTTAATTAATTATATTAATTTAATATCAAATATTAAATTAATTAAACACCAATTCCTAACATGAATCCCTATTCATGTAATTAAATATTTAAATCATATTTAAATATTATCTAATTCTTCAATTTCGTTTAATTCAATAATTAAATGTGTAGTTATATCATATGCAATTATCGATTCCCTTAATTCGAATTTGAACGTTTCAAATTCTATTATCACGCTATTCTAAAGTTTAGTCCATTTGTGATCTAGTAGGGGGACCTAATGGACCTACCGATCATAGGCTCCAATGAATCGAGATTAACAGACTAAACTCTTTAACCTAATTAACCAACATTCGTTAACTACTAAGTCACTCCACTAAAGTCCAGTAGTTGCACTCTTCTCACTGTAGATATATTTCTGTCCAATCTATATAACCACAATCAGTAAGTCAACCCTTCACAAGTTGTTTGTAATAAAGGTTGGGTCAAAAGTTGTTTTACCCCCGAGATTACATCTTGTTCCTTAAGTCCCACTGATCTTCTTGAAGGAACTTTTAAATAAGAGTACCTATGAATGGAAGTGGATCTTTTTAATTTCATTGTGACAAAATTACCACACATATATTCTAACATATAGATATGCATTGTAAGCACTAATTACTGGCATGCTTTAAAAGAAAAATACAAAAGACCGAGAGAACGTACCAGTTAAAGACTTTCTTTACAAAAATTTGGTCCAACGTGAATGAACTCCTCTCGTTCCTACTTGTATAGCAAGCAGTCACCTAGCAGCACCAAGGTTGTCTACACGATCAGCAGCACACGAACAACAAGAAACCAAGGACGACACCACCACTCGAAGCTCATAGTATTCTCGGAGTGAGAATGCAAAGGGTGGACTTTGATGGAATTGGTATAGTCGGGTGCTTGGTCGTTTAGGTTAGGGTACATGATCGTGTCAGTATAGCTAAGCGATCGTCTATCAAAAAGTAAGCGATCGTTTAGTTATGTTCGGCACGCTAAGCGATCATCTAGTAAACGTAAGCGATCATTTAGATAATCGCGGGCGATCATTTAGCTACGTGGGTGTGCGATTGTTTAGGAAGGCGGGCGCTATCATATAGCTCTCAACGCTAAGCGATCGAATACTTTCACTCCATTCGCAAATTTTTGAATCTTTTGCAAAATGAAAACTATTTTCATTTTATTCTTTAGTTACAAGAACTGAATCAAACTTCCCACTATCGCACGAATACGGAGAAAAACCCGGCCAATTATCTCATAACCGCCTAATTAATTAATTAATATAATCATATTATATTCTTAACTTATAGTTTAATATCATATAGCAACTATAGTACTTTCTCTTCTACTTGATATAAATCATATCTATTTCCAATTTCCTCCAAAATAATGTATCTCATAGATTTAGTCAATCGTATTATATATAATTAATCAGTTCAATTATATCATATATAATCGAACTCCCTTTTGTCAATTTGAACATTTCAAACTGACCCAACAACTGATTCTCAACTTTTATCCAAGCTACCAAGAGGACCTTATGGACTTATGGCTCGAAGCTTCAACGGTACATGAATAGCTGACTAAACTCTTTAGCTACGAGATCCACCATCTGTTAACTGACAGGCATTCCACTAAAGACCGACAGTTGAACTCTTCTTACCACATATATATTTCTGTGTCCATTGGATATAATCAATCATGAGTACAATAACCCTTTACAGATGCTCGTAAGTACAGTTGAGCCAAATTACCGTTTTGCCCCTGTAGTTACATCTCACTCCTTAAGTACCACTGATCCCTGTAATGAACAATATAACATAGTCCAACTATGTGTGAACACCTCTCGGATTAAGAGAAGGTGTGTGATGCCACATCGTTCAAGCTTTGGAATCAGCCCTTAAAAGAGTTATCTATCTACTTACCCCTGCTTCAGGGAAGGAGTGAATTCCATCTTGTGTAGCTGAGTTCCCAGCTCCCAAATTAGACAAATCCCCAAAGTTGTAGGTTCGAGTCGACGGCTTGGCCACTCGCACCTATGCAAATCAAATGATCGCCGTCAATGGTAGGAGTTCCCAACTCACTCAGGATTGAGGTCATGTTACCTATGGTCATCCTAGTGAAGTGAAGTCTCTGTCATGAACGGTATTATATAACGAGACGTTAACACTTCGTGGTCAGGTCTTATACAAACTCTTTATATAGGACGCCCCTACTTGCATGTTCCATACATGAATGATCAAGATCAAACCATCTGTGACAAGTCACAACACTTGTAACTATTACACAAAGCGGGCCACATCCATAGCGTTACCAGGATAAGGTATCCCTCTTATATCCATATACTATATACCACTTAAGACATGATCCACTTGTATATCACCACATACATGCTTAAGTTACATAAAGATAACCAAGGATTTTAGTTTATTGGTTTGTGGTAAAGAAAATAAAACATTTAGATGAGCAAAATCAAGAAGTGAAGTAAATATCATATATTATACATCACAAGCGTTCGTACAAACTGTTTACAAACTACAGGACACGAGACTTTAGGGCATCAACCTCAACAATCTCCCACTTGTCTCAAAGCGAAGTGGGGTGTACATAAACAAGTAGAAAACAATAAACTAGGGCAAAAAAGCCTAGTACAAGAAAATCTCCCACTTGCCCTAGTCCAGCCACGAGCGGTCCTGTAGACCCATGCTCTGAAGGTCACTTTCAAGCACTGTAGCTGTGAGAGCCTTCATAAACGGATTAGCAACATTGTGCTTCGAAACGATGTTCATGACAATCACGTCTCCTCGATGCATTATCTCGTCGATTAGGTGGTACTTTCGCTCTATGTGTTTGCCACGCCTGTGACTCCTAGGCTCCTTAGAGTTCGCCACAACCCCACTATTGTCACAATAGAGGGTGATTGGCCTAGACATATCTGAAACAACTTTCAGTTCTGTCAAGAACTTATTGAGCTAGACAGTCTCTTTAGCAGCTTCGCAAGTCGCTACGTACTATGCCTCAATAGTGGAGTCAACGATGCACCCTTGCTTAGTGCTTCGCCATACTACAGCTCCTCGATTAAGAGTAAAGACTGACCTTGAAGTGGACTTGCGAGAGGCCCTATCAGTCTGAAAGTCAGAATCCGTGTATCCAGTAAGGATCAAATCCCTAGATCCATACACGAGCATGTAGTCCTTCGTTCTCCGTAGATACTTGAGGATGTTTTTCACTGCTGTCCAGTGACCCTGGCCTGGGTTAGACTGATACCTACTGACTATGCCCACAACATAGCAGATGTCTGGTTTAGTACAGAGCATCGCGTACATCAAACTATCAACAACAGAAGCATATGGGACCCGTCTCATTTCCTCAACCTTTTGAGGTGTCTTAGGACACATGTCCTTAGACAAAGTGACTCCATGCCTAAACGGCAGTAGGCCCCTCTTAGAATCTTGCATTGAGTACTTGAGCAACATCTTATCAATGTACGATGCCTGAGACAGTGCTAGGACTTTGTTCTTATAATCCCGAAAGATCTGTATACCTAGAACAAACTGAGCCTCTCCCAAATCTTTCATTTCTAATTGGGTCGCTAGCCAGTTCTTAACTGAAGTCAGTAGACCTACATCATTCCCAATGAGTAGTACAACGTTTACATACAACACTAAGAAAACTACTGAAGCGTTGACGATCTACTTGTAGACACAAGGTTCATCAACGTTTTGGTCAAAGCCATACGACTTAATCACAGTATCAAACTGTATGTTCCAAGATCTAGATGCCTATTTTAGCCCATAAATGGACCTATTCAGTTTGAAAACTTTTCACTCCTAACCTTGGGCTATGAATCCCTCGGGTTACACCATGTAAATGGTCTTATCAAGATTGCCATTTAGAAAGGCCGTTTTGACGTCCATTTGCCAATCCCATAATTATAATAAGCCGCAATGGACAGAAGGATGCGGATTGACTTTAACATGGCAACAGGTGAGAAAAATTCCTCATAGTCGACTCCCTCTACTTGGGTATAACCCTTTGCCACAAATCGAGCCTTGAAGGTTTGCACCTTCCTATCAGCACCCCGTTTGTGCTTATAGATCCATCTACAACCTATAGGTCTTACCCCATCAGACTGATCTACAAGATCCCATACTAAGTTGAAGTACATCGACTCCATCTCGAGATCCATGGCTTTGACCCATTCATCCTGATCTACATCCTCCATTTCCTTCTGATAAGAGAACGGATCCACAACGTCACCATCTGCTATCATAGCTAGAATTTCTGTAAAACCCAGATAGGGAACGGGCAGGTTCACAACCCTCACAATGTGTCGAGGTTCCCTCAACTCTTGAGGTGGTACCGACCTACTAGATGAACTACCATCAACAACTTTTGTTGATGAAGCAGGCTCTTCAACAACTCCTGTTGAAGTTTCAGTAGTTTCATTGGAAAGCTCACGCAACACGACTTTACTACGTGGATTGTACTCCCTGATATGATCCTGCTCCAGGAAAGTAGCATTCGTGGAAACAAACACCCTATTTTTAGACAGATCATAAAAAAAAACCCCTTGTGTACCTTTGGGGTAGCCTACAAAGAGGCATAACCTCGACCATGGTTCCAAATTCTTGGGATTCGCCTCAAGCACATGTGCAGGGCAACCCTAAATGTGGAAGTGACGTAAACTAGCTTTATGCCCATTCCACAACTCTAGAGCTGTTCTCACAACACCCTTGGAAGGAACACAGTTGAGTATGTAAATCGCAGTTTCCACTTCGAAACCCAAAAATGAGTCCGGTAAGGAAGCGTAACTCATCATCGAACGAACCATGTCCAACAAGGTTCTATTTCTCCACTCCGCTACACCATTCTGATGAGGTGTACCCGACACTGAGAGTTAGGAAACGATTCCATGTTTTATCAAATAGTCCTAGAATGTCGAGTCTAAAAACTCTGCACCTCGATCCGATCGACGTGTTTTAATCCGTCTATCCAATGCATTTTCAACTCCAGCCTTGAACTCTTTGAACTTTTCAAAGGATTCAGACTTCCGTTGTATAAGATAAACATACCCATACCTAGAGTATTCATCAACAAAGTTGATAAAATACCCATAGCCACCTCGGGCTCGCACATTCATAGGACCACAAAGATCAAAATGTACTAACTTAAGAGGCTCTTTGGCTCGATAACCTTTTCCACTAAAAGGTATTTTAGTCATCTTACCCTCAGAACAAGATTCGCACACTGGTGAAGAATTTTCTTCTAAATCACTTAGAAGGCCATTCTTTACCAATCTCTCAATCTTATTGAGATTAATGTGCCCCAATCGAAGGTGCCAAAGTTGGGCATTTTCTTTGGAGAAATTCGTTGATGTTTAATTGAGTTACGATAGTTTTAAACAACTCTGTTTTATGGAGGCTAACGGTCTTGGCATATACAAGTTACTATCTAGATAAGCTGTACAAATATTAACACCATCTTTATGAATAAATACTTTATCTACATTAAAAGAAAGCGTATATTTACATTGCAATAGGCACTTTACAAAAATAAGGTTCCTCTTAAGTTCAGGAACAACATATACATTGTTTAAAACTTGAAACCTATTCTGTAAAGATAACTGGATGCCTCCCACTGCCACAGCTGAGACGACGTGCCCGGTGCCTACTCACATCGTTATCTCACCAGCCTCGAATTATCGTCAAGATCTAATCCCCTGAAAAGAAGAACAAATGTTATCAGTGGCGCCCGAATCAATTATCCAAGCAGAATCAACATTCTCCACTAGACATGTTTCTAGTACAAATAAATCATATTTACCTTTGTCTGCCCTGGACTTAACCTTGGCAGCCTTTCTTTCTTTCAGCCAACGAGGACAATTCCTCTTCCAATGTCGATCCTGGTTGCAATGGAAACATTTTCCCTTTTCAACCGGCAATGGACGCCTTTTTGGGGCAATAGGTGGCAGGTTAGCAGATGCTTTATCTTTCCCTTTACCAACCTTCTTCTTCTTTTCCTTTGCAGAGTTAGAAGCAGAAGGTGCAGACTTCGTTCCTGAGGTCAAATCTCGATGGAACATCCTAGAGGATGAAGCAACATTTGCCTCAGCCCTTTTCCTCTCCTTACTTTTCAATAAAGATTGGTATATCTGCAACTCATTGAGGAGAGTTGTAAAGGTATATTTCACTTTGTTAAGAATCACATTGCTAACAAAGTGGAGAAAGCTCTCTGGTAGTGAATGCAGGATTATGCTAACTTGATGCCCTCATCAATACTAGACCCATTCATTTCCGCCACGTTGAAGTGGACCATCATATTAAGCACATGTTCACGAACAGAGGTACCTTCCTCTATTTTGGAGTTGAAGATGTATTTAAGAGCCTCGTGCTTGAGCTATTCAAACGGTTGTCCAAACATCCCCCGCAAGGACTCCATGATCTCATGAGCTGAGACTATGAGCTCATGCTTCTTGCCAACATGTCATTAAGACTGGCCAAGATATAGGCTCAGGTCTTCTCATTTGCCCGTGTCCATCACTCGTACACCTTCCGAACATTTCGAGAGGCGTTGGGTATTGAAATAGGAGGACAGACCTCCGTAAGGGCAAATATGAGATCCTCAATGATTAGTATCGTCGTGATCATATGTTTCCAAGTAGAAAAGTTGTCACGAGTAAGTTTGTCGGTGCTAAGCAAAGCTATAATGTCTGTAGCAATTTTAAAAAACTTGTTGCTGAAAAACAATCAAACTTTTATAAGATTTTGCTAAACCACATTTTAAACAATTAATTTTAGCAGAACAGCTTCCAAGTACCCTAAGTGTTTAAGACTTCTATTTTGCAATGATCCCTAGCGACGTAGGACAAACGTCACCGGTGGGGTGATCAGATGCCCCTTCACTCAGATGAGACATTCTCAACCATCAGGCAGAACCAACTCTTGGAACTGAACCTAACAACCACCATTTATTTGGTCCAGAACTGTTAACCCTTAACAATTTCGCGTAAGTGTGACCCCTCGCTTTCAGCACCAGAGTCCCGCCCTAATGAGCCTCTCGTAGGGAAGAAGCAGATTAGGACAAGAGACTAAGTAACCTTATCCTCTTACAGAAGATCAAATAACGAAACGCGCAAAACTTCCATCCTATTGGGGGACACTCCCAGGGTGCCTCGAGGCGATGCCAGAAACTTTATTCAATCCAACGAGAGAAACCGTGCGATATGCTATCGCACTTCCCACTCCCACTTACTATGAACATTCTCTCCATCCACCTTGATATTGACATACCCAAACACCATCCTTTAGAGGGACACTCCTAGGGTGCCACGAGGCCAAGGGTAGATCTCACAGTATGGACTATAAAAGAGAAACGTGAAAGGTTTAAATGAAGCATCATATGCCCCAAGTACCTCCCACTGAATGTTCTACCTAGGGGTTCATTAACCTAGACAATCCAGCTACTGATTTTAGTTTAAGTCACCTTTTAATTCTGCTCATAAACAACTTTTGTCTATGAAATACGAGCAAGTTCAAGTAGTCACATTTAAACACTTTTATGGACTATCCTTAACTTTCATGCATGCATCAAATCTATCTAATTCACCTTTCCAGTAGGTTCCCAGGTAGGGGTGTTACGTTGTCGTCAACTTAAATATCCCAGCCTAGACAGAACCCACCTTAGACAAAAGGTCCCTTATAGATAGATTTGCTACACTTTAATCTTTTATTAGTCAATTTAATCCTATTAAACTGATTACAAGATTAAAGTCTAAGGGTTGCTAATCAAATTAGAACCGTGAACTTAGGTCTATGTCGTCCAAGTTTTAAACATTTTAAAACGATGAATTAAACCTAAGTGAGCATGCATGTCTTACTTATTATTTTTTGTTCTAATTTCTCTTTAACCTTTAAAAAGAAACAACTAAAACATTGCCACACAACGAGGTGTTTCTAACGCTTATAAAATAACCTATGTATCATGTTTCATGCAATGTTTGGTCACTAATATACATAACTTTTATATACATGTAATAACCAAGCAAACATCTTTCCATACACCCTTATACTATAACAATTATAATATAAAGATGATGCATGTCAATGATTTTTATGCATGCATAAATATAACTCTTATATTATATGATGCATGAGCATGCTCTTTCGTAATTTAAATCATGCTTCTCTAAATTATAACATTTATAATAAAGAGATGATGCATGACCAATACATAACCTAAGGTGGGATTTTCTATATGTGCATACAATATGACATATAAAAAACATACATCTCATGAAATTAACCAAAGATTAATGAACCGGGACTAACCTTTACAAAACCAAAATGAAAAATTCTATCTATTACATTTATAAATCTAGCAAACTCGTTCATAGGCGAACCGGATCTTGAACCGCTGGGCGAAGATCCATCGTTTAGTAAACGCCTCAGGTAAACGATCGTTTAGCGCACACTAGACGATAGCAAAAAATGCTAAACGATCACTTAGACGACACGAGTCCGCAAAGCTTGATCGTCTAGATGATCGCTTAACACGCGAAGAAGTAAATGATTTACCGTGCGATTGTTCTGCGATCGTATAGTTAATAACTAAATGATAAGGCTTATTGAGCTATACGATCGTCTAGTCTGTGCGTGCGTTAAACAAGACCCGAGCATCCGATACTCAACGATCGCCTACCCCATCATCTACCTGACCCGACCAACTCTTGATCGTCTTCTTCCTCGAAGAACAACAACCCTTGCTCCGAACTTCTTCAAAACTGACTCAAAACTCAAACTAACTCTCGATAACAATTAATTATGCTAAAAAACGCAGGGGCCTTTACAATTAACTGGAACTGTAAAAGATTTAATCAAACCAAGGTTTCATCCAAGAAAACTCCATTAATCCACACATCCACTAGTAACTTAACAATTAAATAGAGAGTAGATATGCTGCACCCATCGAGAATGTATATGCAATTCTTTACAGCAATGAAATTGGAATATAAGAAACCTTGCTCTGATACCAATTGAAGGAACTCTTACACAAGAGTACTTATGAGAAGAAGCGGATCTTTCCAATTTCATTGTGACAGAATTACCACACATACATTCTAACATACAGATATGCATTGTAAACATTA
Organism: Benincasa hispida; assembly: GCF_009727055.1. NCBI lineage: Eukaryota > Viridiplantae > Streptophyta > Magnoliopsida > Cucurbitales > Cucurbitaceae > Benincasa > Benincasa hispida. The sequence continues at coordinate 42,036,847 of NC_052358.1, forward strand.
ATTACCGGCATGCTTTAAAAGAAAAATACAAAAGACCGAGAGAACGTACCAGTTGAAGACTTCCTTCTCAAGAATTCGGTCCAATGTGAATGAAATCCTCTCGTTCCTACTCGTCCAGCAAGCAGTCGTCTAGCAGCACCATGGTCGTCTACACGATCAGCAGTGCACGAACAACAAGAAACTGGGGATGACACCACCACTCGAAGCCCTCAGTATTCTCGGTGTGAGAATCCAAAGCGTAGACTTTGATGGAATTGGTAGAGGGGAGAAGGAAAAGTGATCGTGTAAAATGAACAAGCAAGTGGGAGAAAGGGATGACAATGTTCATTTTATTACTCGACCAATTATCTCATAACCGCCTAATTAATTAAATAATGAATATAATTATATTATATTCTTAATCTATAGTTTGATATCATATATCTACTATAGTGTTTTCTCCTCTACTTGATATAAATCATATTTATATCTAATTTCCTCCAAAATAATGTATCTCATACATTTAGCCAATTATATCATATATAATTAACCAGTTCAATTATATCATATATAATCGAACTCTCTCTTGTCAATTTGAACATTTCAAACTGACCTAAAAACTAATTCTCAACTTTATCCAAGCTACCAAGGGGATTTTATGGACCTATGGCTCGAAGCTCCAACGGTACGTGAATAGCTGACTAAACTCTTTAGCCATGAGATCCACCATCCGTTTACTGCCAAGCATTCCACTAAAGACCAACACATGAACTCTTCTTACCACACATATATTTCTGTGTCCATCGGATATAACCAATCATGAGTACGATGACCCTTCACAGATGCTCGTAAGTATAGCTGGGCCAATTTACCATTTTGCCCCTGTAGTTACATCTCACTCCTTAAGTACCACTAATCCCTCTGATGAACAATACAACATAGTCCAACTATGTGTGAACACCTCTCAGGCCAAGAGAAGGTGTGTGGTGCCACATCGTTCAAGCATTAGAATCAGACCTTTGGGAGCTATCTATCTACTTACCTCTGATTCGTGGAATGAGTAAATTTCATCTTATGTAACTGAGTTCCCAGCTCCCAAATCAAACGAATTCCCAAAGTGGTAGGTTTGAGTCGGTGACCTGGCCACTTGCACACATGCAAATCAAAGGACCGCCCCCAATGGCAGGAGTTCCCAACTCACTCAGGATTGAGGTCATGTTACCTATGGTCATCCTAGTGAAGTGAAGTCTCTGTCATGAACAGTGTTATATAACGAGACGTTAACACTTCGAGGTCAGGTCTTATACAAACTTTTTGTATACGACGCCCCCGCTCGTATGTCCTCTACACAAATGATCATGATCAGACCATTTGTGACAAGTTAACACAATTGCAACTATTCCATAAAGCGAGCCACATCCGTAGTTTTTCCAGGATAAGGTTTCCCTCATATATCTATATACTACAGACCATTTTGGTTATCACTTAAGACATGATCCACTTGTATGTCACCACATACATGCTTAAGTTACATACAGACAACCAGGGATATTGGTTTGTGGTAAAGCAAATAAAACATTCAACTGAGAAAAATCAAGAAGTGAAGTAAAATATCATATATTATACATCACAAGCGTTTGTACAATCTGTTTACAAACTACAGGACACGAGACTTTAGAGCATCAACCTCAACAATCTCCCACTTGTCCTAAAGCGAAGTGGGGTGTACATAAACAAGTACAAAATAATAAACTAAGGCATAAAAGCCCAGTATAAGAAAATCTCTCATTTGCCCTAGTCCAGCCACGGGCGATCTTGTAGACCCATGCTCTGAAGGCAAGCACTGTAGCCATGAGAGCCTTCGTAAACGGGTCAACAACATTGTGCTCCGAAGCGATCTTCGTGACAATCACGTCTCCTCGATGCATTATCTCGCGGATCAGGTGATACTTCCGCTCTATGTGTTTGCCACGCCTGTGACTCCTAGGCTCCTTAGAATTTGCCACAACCCCACTATTATCACAATAGAGGGTGATTGGCCTAGACATATCTGAAACAACTTCCAGTTCTATCAAGAACTTCCTGAGCTAGATGACCTCCTTAGCAGCTTCGCAAGCCGCTACGTACTCTACCTCCATAGTGAAGTCGGTAATGCATCTCTGCTTAGTGCTTCGCTACACTACAACTCCTTCGTTAAGAGTAAAGATGAGAAAGTCTCCTCATGGTTGACTCCCTCTACCTAGGTATAATCCTTTGCCACAAGTCGAGCCTTAAAGGTCTAAACCTTCCCATCAGCACCCCATTTGCGCTTGTAGATCCATTTACAACCTATAGATCTTACCCCATCAGGCTGATCTACAAGATCCCATACTGAGTTGAAGTACATCGACTCCATCTCGAGATCCATTACCTTTACCCATTCATCTCGGTCAACATCCTCCATTTCCTTCTGATAAGACAATCGATCCTCAACATCGCCATTTTCTACCATAGCAAAGATTTTTGTAAAACCCAGATAGCGAATGGGTTCGCAACCCTCCCTCTGCATCGAGGTTCCCTCAACTCTTGAGGTGGAACCGACCTATTAGATGAACTACCATCAACAACTTCTGCTGATGAAGCAGACTCTTCAACAAATCTTGTTGAAGTTTTAATAACTTCATTGGAAAGCTCACGCAACACATCTTTACTACATGGATTGTACTTTCTAATATGATCCTCCAAGAAAGTAGCGTTCAGGAAAACAAACACTCTATTTTCCGACGGATGATAAAAATAACCCCCTCGTATACCTTTGAGGTAGCCTATGAAGAGGCATAACCTCAACCATGGTTCCAACTTCTTGGGATTTGCCTCAAGCACATGTGCAGGGCAACCCCAAATGCGGAAGTGATGTAAACTAGATTTACACCCATTGCATAACTCCAAAGGTGTTCTCGCAACACTCTTGGAAGGAACACAGTTGAGTATGTATACAACAGTCTCCACTACGAAACCCCAAAACGAGTCCGGTAAGGAATTGTAACTCATCATCGAACGAACCATGTCCAACAAGGTTCTATTTCTTCTCTCTGCTACACCATTCTGCTGAGGTGTACTCGGTGCTGAAAGTTGGGAAATGATTCCATGTTCTATCAAATAGTCCTGGAATGATGAGTCCAAAAACTCTCCACCTCGATCCGATCTAAGTGTTTTAATTCATCTATCCAATGCATTTTCAACTTCAGCCTAGAACTCTTTGAACTTTTCAAAGGACTCAGACTTCCGTTACATAAGATAAACATACCCATACCTACAATAATCATTAGTAAA